>NW_021319178.1:1974208-1989083 GCF_001605985.2 Dendrobium catenatum
TTCACTTGATGAGCCTAAATTAGAAGCTATGATATTTATTGAAGATGATATATAAGTTTAAAGACAAACTACTTAAGAAACTAGTTATATCAATCCTTCTGTTGAATAGTTAAAACTTCATGTCCTAGACAATTTATGTTTATGTTTTTGTTATTGTACTAAACATTTAATGCTTACTTTTATTTTGATATTATAAGCTACAAGGTTCAAATGATTTTACTTTTATTTTTTTTGTAATATCAAATATTATGCAGGAGCTCTTACTTGTGTTCAAACACAAGGTGGTTTGATCAAGTATTTTCCTATTTCGGTTGGGTTACATCAAGGATCAGCCTTAAGCCCATATCTTTTTGCTTTAGTCATGGATGTTCTCACTAGACATTTGCAAGAGGATGTACCTTAGTGTATGCTTTTTAATGATGATATTCTTCTTGTTTATAAGACTAGAGAGGGAGTTGAAAGTAAACTTGAATTATGGAGGTCAACATTAGAGACTAAAGGTTTTCGCTTGAGTAGATCTAAAACGGAATATATGGAGTGTAATTTTAGTAGTAATAGACCCAGTGAGGGGATTGTGACTTTGGACGATCAAGTCATTAATAAGAGTACACGTTTTAGATATCTTGGATCTATTGGTCAAAGTGATGGTGAAATAGATGGGGATATTATTAGCATAATTCAAGTTGGATGGTTGAAGTGGAGGAATGCATCGGGCTTGTTGTGTGATAGAAAAGTACCCCTCAAGCTTAAGGGAAAATTCTATAAGATGATAGTGAGGCTTGCAATGCTTTATGGTGCTGAATGTTGGCCATTAAAAGAGAAGCATAATACTAAGTTAAGTGTGGCAAAGATGAGGATGCTCAGGTAGATAAGTGGCTTTACCCTTAAAGATAGGATACGAAATGAGCATATATGTGAAAAGGTTTGAGTAGCTCCAGTGGAAGATAAGATTAGAGAGAGTCGCCTTAGATGGTTTGGTCACATAAAATGGCGGACTTTCGATGACCCGGTTAGGATAGTAGAGGTATTAGATTTGACTTATTTTAAGAAAGGTAGAGGCAGACCTAAAAAGACTTGGTTAGAAAATATTATGAATGACCTTTCTTTATTAGATTTAAACAAGAATTTAACCTTTAATATAACACAATGGAGAAAAAGGATTCATGTAGCTAACCCCACGTAGTGGGATAAAGGCTTGATGTTATTGTTGTTGTTGTGTCGAGTGCTTTCAAATAATGTATGAAAATCTTATGAGCATACATTATGAGGCATTTCAAAATTTGAGCTCATAATCTCTAAACTCCAAACTTTGTCTAAACCCAAGTTCAAAACTTTGAGAAAGTGTTTGAATCAAAATAGCCTTTTTTTGCTTTGAATGATTTGATAAAGAAAGCTACAACGCGTTAAGGATTAGAACAACATGTATCTTAAATCTAGCTTCTACTGGAACATTAAGTGACGTAGGCTTCGTTAGGCAGTTTTCTTACTGTTGTCAACAACAACTTTTTAGTGTAAAAAATTTTCAAAGTTGTGAATAAACAGCGGCCAAAAGCAACCTCAATCATAGCCTTAGAGGTAATTTGAGCTTTTTATGAAAAAAAAAATATATTTATCAAAATTTAAAATAGAACTTTTTGGAAGACTTATGAAGAAAACCTTGAATCACTACTCCTTGAGATAGATCAAAGGGAAGGGTGCGCTCAAACTGAACATAATAGCGCGCAATCTATGGAAACTAGATTTACTAATAAGAAAGATAATGGTTGCTTAATTAGGAACTTTTTGAGTACTGGTCCTAGCTTCTGCCATACATGACAAGTGGAAAACTACGATAACCATAATTAAGTACTAGATGGAGCTAACACACCAATTAATCAAACAGCTATTATCAATGCTAAACTCATTCGCTGCCTTCATAAACTTGCATTTGTTCCACGAAGAGATCTTTGTCTAAGTAGCCCAACGCCCTTTACTGAAAGGCTGTGTCTTGATCAATGGATTTCTATCGAAGAAGTTGAAAGGACGAAGCTCAAAACCACAGCTCAACATCGACATTAATGGAAAATCTTCTTGGCTGGGAATGTGATGGATGCCCATTGTATACCACAATACAATATCTGTATTTTCGATTGATCGATTCCTGCATTAAAAGAGTTGATAATTAATATGTATTATCTCCATGCAAATACTTCCAAAATGAAATTACCTCATGCTCCAGGCGGCCAAGTTATCATCGCCGTGACTCTGATCCGCATAGAGTCCGGAAACCCACTTATCTCTCTTGTTGTACGGCGTCACCCACAGTTGTTTCTTGGTGTAAGCTGCTCTTATGAGTGGGTAGTCATCGTCAGTCAAAAGAGAGGTAGCTGCTGCGCTGCTGCTGATGAGACGGTAGCCAACCGTGTTGCCGAGCTTGGTCTTCACACCTGGGTTCACAAAAAGCAACTCCGCCGGCGCCGCCGTATGGAAATCAACCCGTGCGTCGGCCTCGGTGGTCGCCGTCTCTTTGACGGTAGTCCAGTAGCTCTTTCTGGGTGTTTTTCCATCATTCACCCTCACTGTTTTGATGTTGGCCTTCACGAAGGAGTTGGTCGTTCCGGCGATATCGAGGTCGAGATGGTAGCTAATGTAGTGGTCGTGATAGACGCCGATAGTATTGGGTGCCACCAGCTCTCCATGCTGCTCTCCTCTTATCTCTTTCGCATGACTGTAATCTGTGCCCCGTACCTCCATCATTCCTGTGAGCCCAACCTGAACAGATTTGCACGTTTAATATATCTACAAGTTTTTTTATTAAAGATTTATTAAGAGTATTTAAATTTAATTTTTATCAACATGCTAATATAAAAAATAATATTGAGTTTGGGTTAATTTTTGCAAGAAAGATTTTTTTTTTTTGAAATTTAGGTCAATTAAGACAAACTAACACACATAAGTCTCGAACATACAATTTTTCGATAGATAGCTAAAACTCGCAACTAACAGAAAAAAAATTTTAAGAAGAAGCATAGCCAAAGTTTAAATTATGTGAAGGAGTAAAATTTTATAAAAAAATTTAAAAAAGAAGCAAATTAGCCAAATTGTTTAACATGCATTTCTTCATTGAAAAAGTCAAATACTTTGGCTAATTCTAAAAAAGCCAAACTATTTGGCTAATTCTTAATAACCAAATAGTTTGGTTAATTTTATAGAAGACTCAAATATAAAATCTTTTGATTGATTGTCAAAGTTATCAACCAATAGACGAGCTGTGTTATGACATTTACTTAAAAAAAGATAGAATTTTTACCCAAACTTTGATGGAGCCGCTGGTCTTGAATTCCCAATCCAAGACATAGTCGTAATTCCCCAGCGTGGTCACCGTCCTTACCACCAAGCTCACCTCCTCTCGAGCTTCTGTGATCTGCAAGTCAATGCGTATTTCAAAAGCAGCTTAATAGAAAGTCGCATGAAAAATAATTATCTGGATGCATAAAAAATAACTAATTACCACTTTTCCCGGAATCAGAATTTCTGTGTGGCGCCAGGATGGATCTCCTGCATAGCGTTCGAAGATACAGATGACATTGGGAATGTGCACCGGTGAGCCATCCCCATTAGCGTAATAGCCGTCCATGTACTCGGCGTTGGGCGGGCAATCAATCATGGGCTCAAGCGAAGATGACAGTGGCCCGAACCCATAATCACCGTAATCGAAGAATGCCTTGAAGTACCACTCCTCCGACGGGTCCATATAAGGTACACAAATCTCTGAGACGTAGCTTTTGTAGAGAACACTACGATATTCATTATTCTCGTCATTCAACACTGAAGCATGGGATATCACCAGGCCCGCCCGAGCATCAAAGCCCACGTGCAATGCCCAGTTTGCCCATCTGTTCCACAAATTCAGGATTAGTACAGAGATTTTCTTCAAGAGGGTGTTTTTATATGAATTTTGTTGTCTTCTACTGTATGAGTGAATATTTTAACACAAAACAAAAATTCAGAAAGGGAAGTCCCGCGGAGCAGCCACTCACCACGGAATTTTATTTGGTCCGGACCGAATGCAAGAAATATCTAGTTGTAGGCAAAAACGTGTCTATATGTCTATACTGAGGTGTACCGAGTTTTTTGACGGTATAGACGCGTTTTTGCCTACAACCGGATGTTCCTCTGCATCCGGTCGGAGAACATAATAATTGTTCCACTCACCACACCGTTGAAGCTAAACAATGTATGTCCTCTCTCTTTTTTTTTTAACAACTTATGTCCTCTCGACAATACAAAATGTTATATTTTAGGCTTTCATTTGGAAATTTTTATTTGGACGATTTTTTTTTATTTTTAAAGCAGTTATTTTAATATAAAATTTTTAAATTTTTTTACTAAAAATCTGTATTAAAAAAAATAAAAAAGACATCACAAATGAAGTCTCAATCAAATATCTTCTCTTATCAATTATCATATTAATTTAGAATTCCTTTAGGACGATTGCAGTATTTTGCAAAGTAGTTTGTGAATGGTTTATGAGGGGAAAATAACGAAGTTATTCTAGTTGAAAAAAAAAATCACCAAAAAAAAATTTAAAAATAATAATAAAAAACAGCAAAAAAATAATAATAATAGCCAAATAGAATTATAATTACTATCTCAAAATAAAAATATATACAAACATTTTAATTAAAAAAAAAAAACATAAACTATTTCAAATAAAGACTAAATTTAAAAGTAATGGTCTCCAGATCAATATTTTGCAGCGAACCCTCGCGCTAACCAAATAAAAGCTTATACATGGATCTGTATAAGAACGTACCTGACAACGTTGCCGCTAACCGTGAACCCCTTCCCCTCCGGCTGCGCCACCACCACCCGGTTTCCTCTGGGCCCATAAGGCGGCATCTGCCTCGAAGCCCTGTAATCCGTTCCCGTCGCTTCCGGCACCGGAACAACAATGCGGTCTAGGTACTCGAGAATCAACATGGCTTCCAAATCCGCCAATATCGTTATCCCCTCCAGCGGCCTCATATAAATATTAGCAGTTTCCCCAACCACAAAGCACTGCAGCTTTATCAGTCTCCCCTTATCCCTCTCGCCGTTCCACCCAACGGTGTATGTGCTGCAGACGACGTCCTTTAAGTCGACCCCTCTCTTCTTCACCGACTCGACAAAGGGAGTGTAGTTGAAGGTTAAGAGAGTCACAGCGTTCTGCTCCTCCATATTCAGCGTTGGGTAGCCATTTCCCGAGCGGACGCGGTGTGATGCGATGCAGTTGTTGGTGATGTCGACGTAGAGCTCATGGGTTTGGCCGCCGGCGCGGAGGATTACGAATGCCTGGCGAGGAAGGATGGGATGGGCGGTGGGGTTGGAATGCCATGAGAGGAAGGTTTGCTTGTCGGGCTCTTCGAGGCCGACGTAGTGGAAGCTGAAGCTGGTTGAATTGATGGAGGAGGATTTGATGATGGTGCGGATGGCGGAGATCTCAGAGGGCGTGAGGGGGTCGAGCGGGTGGGGTTGGCCGAAGGATAAGCTGAGCGAGCATAGGATGAGAAGAAGAAGTTGAAGAAACTGAGAGGAAAATGGGCTCATGGGAAGAGACTAGAACTTTGGCCTTCAGGTTGCAAGGTAGAGGGAGGGAGGCGGTGCGGCCTCTTTTAAAAGCACAATACGATGTCATTAAAAGCGTACTGACGGTGATCAGAACGGGCTAAAGTTAATATTAATATACACAACTCTCCTTAGCCTGTTGGTTGAGAGCTTAGGCTTCCAACTAAGAGGTTCAAGATTCGAGTCTATGTGTATGCGTTGTGTGTGTGATTGTCTTAAATGGCCTAAATGTCCCAAAAAAAAAAGTTAATATTAATATAGGATAATACATGAGGCTTCTAATTAAGGCAAATTATTGCATCCGGTCATCTGACAGAGATCTCTGTCTATCTACAGTAAAAACGTTCTGCTACAGTGATCGATGCAATAATTTGCCCTAATTTATAGGTCTAGAATTTGAATTTATGTGTATAATTCGTTCTAAATGATCTAAATGTTATAGGTCTAGAATTTGAAGTTATGTGTATAATTCGTTCTAAATGATCTAAATGTCAAAAAAAAAAAAAAAAAAAATTTGTGACCATGCCCTGGTCAAGTAATCAATGCACTGTAATTTTTTTTTTTAATATGTAGACACTTATGACGGACGCGATAATATAATATAATAACAGAAATCAGAAACATTGTACAACGGGCCTCAAAATTTTTTTATTATTGAAAACGTGTAAAGGGCTGTGAATGCAAAATAAAATAAATTGCGGTGTAATAAAATACATAATTTTTACTTCATCAACAATCGAGCACGACTCTCCAGACATATCTGAATCAAAAAATTTCAAAATTAAATTTTGGGCCGTATCCATAGTGGCTTTTGCACTTATGATTAAATTAAACATCTAGATGAGAAGTATCCAAGGACATAAAAAACAATCCAATTGACCCCAATTCAAAGACATGAAGCATTGTTGGAAACTTCAAAGTTTTGATTGGATGGCCAAATGATTTTTAAATATTACCTACTTATAGTCGAATTGAGTAGTTGGACGAGAAAAAATCTAATGAGTCTAAGATCAATTAATTATGATTTCATATTTAGGTTCCTAAATATTGAAGAAACGATTTGTGATTGGAAAAATCAACGTGGGTCATTCGATAGGGTTCTGCGGGGCTTATCTATATTTGTGATATATGTCACTTTAAAGAATTTATAAATAGACTCAACTTCTTTCATGAAGTGGACCATCTAGCTAGAGTGGACCATCTAGCTAGAGATTGGAGAAATCTCAGAGCTTCACAAGAGAGCCTTAAGAGTGTATGTAAAAAACAGTTACCAAATAAAAATTAAATATGAGATCTAAAAAACAAAATAATAAAAAAGCTATCCAAAAAATAATCTTAAGTGACACTTAGGGCATCTCCAACCGAAAATCCCATTTTCACTCCAAAATATAGTGAAACTAAAAAATGTCACGATTCATCTCCAATCGAACTTCATTTTGCACAGTAACCATCTTTCTCCTCTTTCGCGCATTTCTTCCACAAATCCGATAAAGATAGAAAAATTGCGTAGGTGAACAATGGAACGCCAATATTGACGTCGCAATGTTCGCCCGCAACCAAATAGCGAAAGTTTTGTTGTTCTGTTAGAGCTCTTGAGCGGTGTCATTCATGTGTTTGGAGTTCGGTTGGAAAAGGCCTTAGGGGTCAATTTTTTAAATGACCCAAAACCCAACCCGAAAAAATTTTGATTTGGATCGACCCGTTTTTAAAACGAGTCGGGTTCAACAAACCAACTAGTTTCAAAAATATGGTTGGGTTCTAGTTGACCCGAAAATCAACCGAAAATGGTCTGCTCGCATCTGCTACTGACCCTACCCGCGTCGAGTGCCCAGCTGCCCACGTTGCCCTACGCGTCGAGTTACTTCACGTGTGTTGCCCGACAGGTCGTCGTTCCGTCGCTTCTTCTCGTGAGTCATGTCGCCTCTGCACCGCCGACTTAAAATCGGAACTGGAAATAGTGACCGGCAACAGGAGCTCAGCTCCCGCTTTTTAATCCAAATCTCGTAAATCAAAGTCACGTCATGTCAACCCGGCAACCATCGCAGTTCGGGTCTGGGTTGACATAGCCGACCAGTTTGCAAAAACAGTTCCGATTTTGGTTGACATGTTTAGAGCTGAGTCAACTCGGTTTTACCTGAACCCGACCCATCAACCTGAATCGACACCCCTAATGACTATTTTTTTGCTTCGTTTGCAGTAAAGTTGGATGGTTTTAATTGTTAAGAATTGAACTATTAATGTATTTTTTTTGTCTTAATCCAAATTATTAACTTAATCCCAAAATTTTAGAGTAAAGCACATTATTATCTAACCTAGTTTTAGGTTCACAATTGGAGTGGTGTATGCTAGTAGTAAATAAAAAGTTTAATGGTAAAATTGTTGAGTTAAATAAGAATAGTGATAAAGTGATCGTGATTAACTTAATTATTAGTGAGGACACTATACATTTGGTTAATGCTTATATTGCTTACATTAGATTAAAAGGGATACATTGTCGAGGCAAGGATGTAACCCTCCATTATTTGTAATTCTCCATCAAGCGGGGTTGAGTGTGTTTGATTTTTCTTAGTCTCCATTATTTTTTGTGTAAGTTCTCCAATTCTTCTTAAATTGTTCAATACATCACTATATATCATATCAATGATAAAAATCTCAAGTTGACTATCTAATATAAAGAGATCTATATCTGAAAAAATCTAACAGAAAAAATTTGGCCAAACATACCCATCTTTGTTTGTCAAAACCTGAATATGAGTCGCATTTATTCAAGCATGTCACACATAAGCAACTTAATATTAATTTACCTCATCAAATTTATAGTTAAGATTTTAAAGTTGCATATCCTTAACTGAAAAAAATGAATTAATCTTGTACTCATGTTCGTTTGTACTTGCTTGAGAATGATGTCTCGATCTTACTCGCATTACAAAATTATTAGTCATATTTGGAAGAAATACAGACTTCTGCTAACAAAGTACTATTCCTCCATCATCTCTTATATTTTATAGTCCTTGCTTTGAAGCTTTTATCAATGCCATACCATTTATGATATCTTCATTTTTTTTATAAAATCTGAGATAGTTTATTTATTACTCTCAGTATAAATTTCATCATATTCAAAATAAAGACACTCAAAACGCTACACTACATCAAGTAAGACATAAGCTTCATCTATTTGCTCACTTTTTGATCCATCTAATGTTATTATACCAAGAACATCAACAATAGACCATGCAAAAGAATTCTATTTATAAGATAACTATAGTACAAGCCCCAACGTGTATCTCCAGCTAAAAGCCTATTTTGCATATTCAAATATTTACCTTTGAAAACTTCATCATTTTGTAGTTGCTCTACCATCTTATCATATTATATCGCTCGTAGTTGATCTCTTCTTTTATAGGAACTCCCAACAATACTTATCAAGTTAGAGATGGTATTAAAAACCAAAGTAACATCAACTGATTTATAGTCATAGCGATCAATGCCAATTGGAGCTGAAATGCAAAAAACTGCATATAATAAGGACAATGTATAAAATTACTTAAAACTTCAAAATTGTAGGGAAGGATTTGATAATGGTTCGAATTGTTGACATTTTAGAGGGCATGAAGGGGTCAAGCAGCAGCTCGAACCTTACATTGATTCCTATCCAACAGGAGACCACAATGGTGGATAAGGGTGGAACCAACTATAATTTTTGGTGGGGGGACAAACTTATAAGTAACTATTGGCAGATATATCGGGTGTCCAAGGGAGCATTGCCCTCTGGCAGGATTCGAACTGCTTGGTCAAGTCGCGGGGTCACGGGGTAGTGCCTAAAAACTCTTGTAATAAAGACTAAAAGATAGATTGAGGGGACAAATTACCAAAGAATCTTATAATTAAAAAAAAAAAATCGGGGGGAAAATTGCCCTCCCAAGCTCAAGGGGGTTCCGCCCCTGATGGTGGACCCGGACCAATGTTTGGCAGGTCACGAGCAGGTCATTTTCAGGTTTTCTAATTAACTCAAATTCAACCCGATTTTTAAAATGGACCGAATTGTTGAACTTGAATCAGATCTGTATGATAAGGTCAAATTTTTAGATCCTGACAAATATTGGCACCTCTAACGTTGAAGAAGCAATATAATCATGTACGTCCAAATGAGTGAAACGGCCTTTTTAAAAGCACAATACAGTGTAATTAACAACTTATCTGACTAGCTCAGCATAGGTTAATATTTTCGAGGTGTGCTAACAATAAAATTAGTATTATAATTGATCGGGAAGTCAATGCCACTTACTCTTGGGGAAATCTGTGTCACTCACCATTAATTGGTAGTAAATACATCTGAACTCGCCATTAATGGGGGAAATCAATGCCTGTCCTGATCCAAATAATCACTTGTTCAGTATTTCTTTTTTTTCAAAATTTTTATCATAATATATAAGCATAAACCATGGACACCATAATTGATATGTCGCCAAAAATTATTTTGATCAGGCACGAATCTTGAGGCATAATCAAGATGGAAGCTTCAGAAATTAAATCGGAGTCCGTCTGAATTCTGATTTCAGCAAACTTACAGGCGAACTGAACGTCTCGGAAAGACGAGCCCAACGACACCAAATTTGACTCAATCCGAGCCCAAATGAGTCCAAATCAAAGACTCAAAGCACAATCTGAAGGTTCAAATCACAATTTGGATTATCAAACAGTTTTCAAATGTGTCAAGCTTATAGTCAAATCGAGCGGCTCGACGAGACGAATCCAACGAGCCCAAGATCATTTAATTCTGAAATCATTAAGACATCCAATTGACCAATGAACGGTCCATGATCAAGGGATCGATATCAACCGTCCATTCAAACCACTCCATCTTGACCTTGATCCTCCACATATTTACAAGTCATGCCACTCACAAAATACTATAAATAGACCCTCATTCTTCACATGAGAGGGAGGAGGTGAAGAGAAGTAAGGGAGGAATTTAGGAGCTCTCTTGCCACCGACCACCGCCGGAGTTCTTGCCGACCACCGCCGGGGTTCCTGCCGACCACCGTCGGTTTTCCCGCCAACCACCGCCGGAGTTCATGTCGACCACCACCGGGGTTCCTGCCGACCACCACCGGGATTCCTGCCGGCCACCTCCGGAGTTCTTCTCGACCGCCGTCGGACTTCCACCCGTTCTCCAACCACCGACGGACTTCTGCCAGTTCTTCGACTGCCGTCGGACTTCCACCAGTTCACCGATCGCGGCAGGACTTCAGCCCAATCGTTGCCCACCGACGGACTTCTACCAGTCCGTCTACCGACGCCGGACTTCCACCAATTTGCCAACCACCGACGGACTTCTGCCAGTCCGTCAATCGCCACCGGACTTCCACCCGTCCTCCGACCGCCGCCAGACTTCTACCAGTTTGCCGAACACAGCAGGACTTCCGCTAGTCCGCCACCTACAGTCCTCCAAACCACTGTCATCCAACTACGGTCCTTCCAATCTCCATCATTTGCAGACTATGGTCCTTCGGACCTCCGTCGTATGTCGACTACATTCCTCGCCGACTATGGTCCTCCCGACCTTCGTCGCCTTCTAACTATGGTCCCCTCGATCTTCGTCGCTCGCCGACTACGGTCCTCCTAACCTTTGTCGCCCGCCGACTACGATCCTTTTGACCTCCATTGTCTGCTGACAACGGTCCTTCCAACCTCCGTCACCCGATGACTACGATCCTCCCGACCGCCGTCGCAATACAACGGTCCTTTTGACCTATGCGCTCACAGACTACAATCCTTCCGACCTCCGTCACCCGCCGAATATGGTTCTTCCGATCTACATCGCTCGTCGACTATGGTTTTGCCATCCCAAACAAACATATCAACATTGATTCTACAACTTCTACCACGCAATGCATTTTATATGATGTATATTTGTTACTTTGAGCCAAGGCCTTCTTCCTAAGGATGGGCCTCATTTGTAATCAATTGCAAGCATTAGTGGATTCATTCAAACTGGGCCAGGCCCCGTGGTTTTTCCCCCTTTTTAGGGGTTTCCACGTAAAAACTCTGGTGTCTCTTATGAACTTTACACCCTCATCTCTTTCATCTGCTTGTGTTCTGGATCTTCGTACAAAGCTAAGACATTAATCTTCATATTTCTCTACCGCCGCGAATTTTCCAGGACGCAACAATAATATATTATAATTTTCAATAAAAAAGATATATTACGGACATCACATTTTTAATTATTAAAAAATAATGCAGCTCATTTGATCGGGTAATTGGAAGTTCTAACTATCAACTAAAAGATCTTAAATTTGAAATTTATATATTTAATATGTGCATAAATTTATCTTAATTAACTCAAAAGTTTCAAGAAAAATTATTAAAAAAGATTTAGATTTGCAAATGCAAAATAAAATAAAATAAAATAAATTTAAACTATTTGAATTTAAAGACATGGTTGTATGCATTTAATATACATGTCAGAGAGTTCTGTAAATATGTTGATTTCAAATACATGTTCTATGTCAAATCAATCAAATTTAATTATGCTATGATCTTTAGGGTTGGATCTAGTTATTAAAATCTAATTAATTAAGTTAATTAAATCTACTTTTTTAATTTAGACTTTAAGATTGATTTGTTATTAATAAAATCTAATTAATCATGTTAATTAAGTCCAATTTTCAAGACTTCAATTGGGTTAAAAAAACTTAAAACTTCAATAAATAAATTTCTATTTTGATAAATTAAGTTTACATCTTAGGCTAGGGCTGCAAGCGAACCGAACGTTCGACAAGCTACTCATTGCTCGGTTCGATTAAAGTTTGTTTGTGATCGTTTAATTAACTAAACAAACAAACTTGAATAATATTTTAAATACTTGATTCTTAAATAAACAAACTTGAACACTAATGGTTTAAAGCTCGATAAGCACTAAACGAACAAACATGAACTGAACATGAACCGAACAAGAACACTCATTAATTTAAATGAACCAAACATGAACACAAATAATAAAGCTCGAACAAACATGAACCAAACTTGAACAAACTAATATTAAATGAACACAAACATGAACACTCACATACTCGACTCGGCTCGATTCGTTTGCAGCCCTATCTTAGGCTTCTTGGACAACTTTCTTCTTGCTTCCTAAAGCAACTTTCAAGCACAAATATTTTTAATTGAAGAAATTTTTGTATTAAAAAGCTATTTTAAAAAACAATAAGAAAGTTGTCTCAAATAAAACATTTATCTTATTCAACTAGCTTTGATATGATAAACTAATATCTTAAAGAAAATTTATCACTATATAAAGCTCCCTATTAAAATGTTGGTGACCAATTAGCCATAATGATTTATCTATTATCTATCTTTATGATTTGACCACCTTGAAACATGAGTCACTCTCTTATGTTGATATAAAATTATGATTATAATTTATCATTTGTATGAATATTTAAGAAGCTAATTTTATGTTGTATATGATTTAGCAACATTAACATAAATTAACAAGTCATAGCCAAATTTTATGAGACATGCAATGCTTTCTGGCGTAGAGTGTTGGCCTTTAAAAGAGAAGCATAAAATTAAGTTAAGTGTTGCAGAGATGAGGCTTCTTAGGTGGATGAGTGGCTTCACTCTTAGAGACATAATGCATAACAAGTATTTAAATCGGTCCAATTTGAATTAGGGGATTCAATTAAATATTGCTTTGGGAGGGACTCAATTAAATAATGATTTGGGAGGGAATAACTCAATTAAATATTACTTTGGGAGGGAACAACTCAATTAAATATTGCTTTGGAAGGGACTCAATTAAATATTGCTTTGGGAGGAAACAACACAATTAAATATTACTTTGGGAGGAAAAATTTGAATTAGGGATTGTTTAGGGATTTTGATATCTTCTTTACTTTAAATAGTTTCTCTTATAAGGGTTAGGATTTCATCTTGAATTTGGCTGAAATTTGAGATATATTACATTTAGGTTTTCTTTTGGGCTCTAGCAGCGTCTAGAGATTTGGGAGAGATCGATCCTCCTCTCGAATAGAGGATCAATTGTATCTTGCTATTTTTCGTTTCCTTTTTATCATATAATACAAATTATCTATTGTTTTCCTGTTTTTTGTGTGGATTTTGGTGGAGAATTCTTATTGTTTTCCGAAAATTGATAGGAAATACTTGAGATCTACAAGTGTTTCATATCAAATTGATATCAGAGCGCTTTCTTGGGCTGAAAAATAAGATATCTTGGTTGTTTTGAAATTGGAGCCTAGATCCAATTAATGACAACAAAGAAGATGGAGGCATTGTATGCCAAAATGGAGTAATTTAAAACCGGCTAGGAGAAGCTCTCTACATGGGGAGAAAAATTTTCATATATAGAAAACCATATGGAAAATCAATTTAGAAGGGTGGAGGAGATGTTAAGAAGGCTCTTGGAGATGTAAACAAATAATTTACTGGTGGTTCTGATGGCTAACCTTAATCAAGATTTGACTGGGACTCCCTTGGCCGAATCGAAGGGAAAGGAGATCAGACTAGAGAAGTCTGACGAGGGGAGTTTCTTTCATCAAGAGCCACCTCCTGTGGCTCCGATAAGGGGTGGATTAGGATTTATGGATAAGAAAACAACACAGATGAAATCTTTTGGTGGAGGCAATAGGGCGGCTGACCACTATGAGAGGTATTTTGGGCAAGGGGAGCCACTCATCGAAGAAGGAGGGGGTCAAGAGCCACCTTCTAGGGCTTCGATAAGGAGCGAAATAGGGTTAGCGGATGGAAGGACAACAAGAAGGGCATTTCATGGTGAAGGTGGTAGGTTGGTCAACCACTATGGGAGGTCTTTTGTGTGAGATCTCGTTCCCTTACTGTTCCTCTCTGAATTGGATTTTCCTCCCAGGATCGGCCGGGACGATGTTGAGATCGTCCAGGCCGATCAGTGCATTGAAAATGGCTGATTTCTGGAATGATTTCTGGACTAGATAGTCCAGGACGATTTTGGATCGTCCTGGGACGATCAGTGTATGGCAAAATCCCGAGAGCAAGGGGTTTTCGCAAATTAATTATCATCCTGTATCGTCCTGCAAAATCGTCAAGTACGATTGGAAATTGGTCACATCGTCCTGGACGATGTCGCGATCGGCCAGGACGATATCGCGATCGGCCAGGACGATCAGACTAAGGTTATAAGGAAATCAGCTCGTTTTGAGGAGAGAGAAATTCATTTTTATAAAATATCTGATTTTGAAGAGAGAGAAAGAGAAAGGAAAAGAGAAGAAAGCTTGGATTTCGGAGG
>NW_021319178.1:1989974-2022309 GCF_001605985.2 Dendrobium catenatum
AGTTTTTTGACTTGCTGCATTTGATTTATTGATAGGGTAGATTGAGATTTATCGTATTGCTTTTCCGATTGATTTTATTGACTAGATAGCATAGATTTGATTTGATTTGATCGATTGATTCGATGTGATTGATTTGACTGATCGATGGATTCTTCTGAGATTTGACGTACTGATTGATTGAGTTTGATTTATCGGTTCTTCTATCGCTGCACCGACTATTGATTTCATCGACTATTGATTGCATTGACTATTGATTTCCGTACTGCATTGACTACTGATTTGATTTCCCCTGCATAGACTCATTGACCATTGACTGTTATGGATTTGATTGACTAACATGCATATTGATAGCAGTGTCATGCTTTGATTTCAGTTGTAGGCTTTGGTGACCTGCTGGGCTATTTAAGCTCATTATATGTGGTTGACAATTTCAGGTCTGAGCAAGGCAACTGGAATGGAGTTCGATCAGAATGTCAGACGAATCCTTTCACTATGGATGCCTGGGGCGTCACATTTTGGGTAATGGGAGTGGACGATCGAAGGAGGGGGACGGGCCAAACCATGGGGACCGAGTCAAGTGAGGCGAAGGGAAGGAAGGGGGGATTCCCACCCTCGATACATGGGGGAAATATGGAGAGATCATGACAACCTCTATACTAGAGAAGGAAGAAGATATTGGGGTGGTAGTGATCCTAGGGTGAAGAAGTTGGGGATACCAGTATTAGAAAGGGAGGATGCTTATGGGTGGGTGTACCGGGTGGAGATCTATCTCATGGTGAATGGGGTGACGGAGGAGGAGAGAGTGACGACAGCGGCCCTATGTTTTAAAGGAAAAACTTTACCTTGGTTCCAGTGGATGATAGCATGACCACTAACAGAGCAGCTGAAGAAAGTATTAACAGCATCCCATCCTTCCACCTTGAGAATAAGGTGGATATTTGGGAGGAGAATATTGTTAGACCAATCCAATTTGAATGAGGGGATTCAATTAAATATTGCTTTGGGAGGAAACAACTCAATTAAATATTGCTTTGGAAGGGACTCAATTAAATATTACATTGGGAGGGAACAACTCAATTAATTGGGAGGGAACAACACAATTAAATATTGTTGGGAGGGAAATTTTGAATTAGAGGCTGCTTAGTGATTTTGTAATCTTCTTTACTTTAAATTGTTTCTCTTGTAAGGGTTAGGATTTCATTTTGAATTTGACTGAAATTTGAGTTATCATAGATTTAGGTTTTCTTTTGGGCTCTAGCGGCGTCTAGGGATTTGGGAGAGATCGATCCTTCTCTCGAATAGAGGATCGATTGTATCTTGCTATTTTCTATTTCCTTTTCATCATATAATACAAATTATCTACTGTTTTCCTATTTTTGTGTGGATTTTGGTGGAAAATTCTTGTTGTTTTTCGAAGATTGATAGGAAATACTTGAGATCTACAAGTGTTTCCTATCATATATACATGAAAAAGTTGGAGTAGCTACAGTGACAGATAAGATTAGAAAGAGTCGTCTTAAATAGTTTGGTCACATAAAATGTTAATCTTTTGATAACCCGGTTAGGAGAGTAAATGCATTAGATTTGGCCTATATTAAGAAAAGCAGTGGTAAACCTAGATAGGCCTGATTAAAAATTATTAGAAATGACATTTTTGTATTAAATTTAAATGAGACTTTGACACATAATAGGACACAATGGAGAAAAAATATTCATGTAGTCGACCCCACATGGGATAAAGACTTAATGTTGTTGTTGTTTTTTAATTAACATTCATATTGCACTATTGGCAACTTATTTAGTGCTGCAACCAGGTCCACACTTGAATAAGTTAATCAGTCTAGTTGTAGTTTTATAAAATTTACTTGTAAGACCAAGGTATTCTCCTATTTCATATTACTCTCAAGACAACCCATTTTAACCCCACGACCTTTGTGTCAAAAAGTTAAATTCTTATCTATATCCATTGTTTTTATTTATTTGATTCAAAATGCTTGCCTTATTACATCTTGGTGTTATTTTCTCTATTAATGTTCACTAAAATTATATCTTATGCCTAACTAAATTTATATATACATGGTCCTTCTATCAAATGTTAGCCCCTTATTCTCTACACTCCCCCTTTATTTATGTTTCATTTATCTAATAAAGGTTTCATTAATTAATTATTATGTGGAGTCAGCTACATGAATCTTTTTCACCATTCTGCCATATTAAAAGTTAATTTCTCATTTAAATCTAATTAAAAATAATATTTCTAATATTTTCTAATTAAATCTTTTTAGGTTGACCTCTATCTTTCTTAACATAAATCAAATCTAATACATCTACTTACCTAATTGGGTCATCAGAAGGCTTCCATTTTTTGTGACCAAACCATCTAAGATGATTCTCTCTAATCTTATCTTCCACTAGAGCTACTCCAACCTTTTTTAAGATACCATTGAAAAAAATTGTTAGTCAAATTACTTCAATATCTCATATAGTTTTCCAAAATGATATCATATATTGGCTTAATATTTAACTTTATGCATTTTCTTTGAAGCTAATACAAGTTTGCTTGTTTAGATCAATCAATAATATATTTCATGATCTTCTTCACTATGCTTTTCTAAATATATCCTTTTACCTTCTCATTCAAGAAATTCTTAAAATAGTTTTTTTTTTTTCCTTAGATCCTATTGTGTTTATTTGTTTTAAATGAAGTTGATCAAATTAAACTAAATTTCTGATCTTTAGCCTTAGCTGTTTATGTATTTCCTTTTTTTATTTTTACATTCATATATTACATAAATCATAAAAAATTGAAGCATTCGCTTTCTAACTATTGCCTTCACAAGACTACTACCCTTTTACCTCCGTAGTTGTTTTTTTTTTTTTCAACTATTCGAAGCACTTTTTTTTTTCTTCCATAATTTTTTTGGGTACCTCACTTTTTTCTTCCATTTATGCATCAGTCATTGCTATATTTTGTAGAGCTTCAATGGTGCCTTATATGAAGATCCTCTTATCTTCAATCAGTTCAATATAACTGTAGAATTTTGTTTTGCTCCTATAAAGAATCAATCTAGGCTTATGACTTTCACTTTTGCAAGTTTCACCATTTTTTTCATAGGAGAAGATTTTCTTTTACACTTGTAAAATATATATATTGATAACTATTGCTCTTTATAATGTGATTAAATTTCTTTTCAGAATTTCTTTGTACTTGTAAAATTTATTTATGGAATTTGTGACTCAAATCCCATAGGGCTTGGGTCAAAAAGCTTACGGTGTGACATATCTGATACATTCTAATTACAATAGATTTATATTCATGTAATTAGGTTTTGTGCTGTTCTCTTTTACCAATTTTTTTTATATAATGAATTTTTCTTTTTTTTTCATGATTTTTTCCTGTTTATGATTTCCACATATATTTGAGTATTTATTAATTTTTTTGTTGTTGTCTATTTTTTGTCATTATTGTTACAAATAATAAAATATTAAATAGCATATTTCTTTCGAGGTGGAGTAAGGCTTCATTTGAGATAGTTTTCATATTGCTTTCTAGAGTTGCTTTCAAATACAAAATTTTTTTGAAAACAGTAAAAAATAGTGACAAAAAACTATCCCAAATAAGCCTAAATTTTTGAAAATGAGGATCTTTGTTTTCCTATCGTCAATTCATTCCTTTGATCCTTAGATTGCCAAGGAAATGGATGATCAAGAACTGGAGGGTCAGATTGAAGGGAATCAAGCTTCTTCTGTTATCAATGCTTATCGTGCTCCTTGGATGCGTCCGGTGGCTTTTCAAGCATCAAGCTCCATCGAGCCTTTGGTTTCAGCTTAATACTCTTCGCAGTGCTCCTTGCAGCTAGCATTTTGGGATTTTTTTCACGACTTCTTTGATTCTCAGTAAGGTTAGTGATAAATCTATTAACTGTAAGTGACTTGTTATGTTATCTTAAAAGCTTTTCTGATAGCTTATTTGATCTCTTTTTGAGCAATTTTTTTGAAGCACTTCTGTTCTGTTTGTTCGTATGTAGGCTTAATTTCATATGCAAATCATTCAAATGTGTAATTTCATGATGCTCTTCAAGATTCCTTTGTGTTATTAAATATTTGGGCATGCTAAAAGCCTTGTAAATAGAAAAAAATATTCTGTGCGGACGCCGAACAACATTCGGAGTCCAATCAGAATGCATCACGTCTTCCCTTCGCTCGGTACCGCGGCTCTGTACCGCTGACGTGATTGCACCTGATTCGCCTCCAAATGTAGAGCTGTGCATCCGCACAGAATAATCTCTCCGTAAATAGAGGATCTGTGGGTAGGAGCAAATTTGCATTGTTAGAAAGGAATGTATGTGACAGAGCAGACTCATGATGGCAGCAAGTTGAAAAGATTTATTTTGAATTTTAGTGGCAAAGCTTTCCTATAAGATAATTTATGTCTAAAATTCTTATATTATATGTATCTATAAAGAAATTTATATTAAACTTAGAAGTCGTTAGTCGCCATTTTCATCTTTATTTCACAATAATGTACAGTAATGTCTTGTTCATGCAGCTGAGAGCAGCCAGCTTCTTTTCTTCCAAACAATAACAACTTTGTACTACAAAAATCCAACAAAATCCCCTGCCAAAAACAATCACTAGAACATTAGCTGTAAATTCCCTTTCATGTCTTCATCCAGCTAATTTTTCAGTTTCTTCTTGATTTGTCCCCTTATAATCTCTGCAATCCTGATCACCATATTGTTCTCATGAATGGTGTTTTTTTAACAAAAGAAGAAGATTTTCTTAACGAGAAAATCGAATTGCCCGGAAAGAATACGCATTATTTAAGAAAAATGATTTCTGTACAGATGAAAAAGATGAATTTCTGCTGCTAAAGTTTACGAATATAATCTCCTTCTGTGGCAGCAGAAAATTTAAACAATTTAGTCGAGCTTACAGTATAAAAATAGGAACACATGACAATCATAAGAGTCGCAAATAAAAATTCCCCAACCAATCAATAAATAAACTAATTTACCTGTATATCTCTCACACCCATCCCATTATCCCAAAACTATTTCAATCACCGCCACAAGCGCAGCCAAGGCCATCACCGAGGGTCCAGCAGTCCCTTTCTGGCCGCCAGCTGCGGGCGTCGCCTTTGCGTCACTGTCGGTCGGATTGTTGAAATTGGACGGAACGACGGTGTCGGGAACGTCGTCGCCGGCCTCGGGACTGGCCGGAGCCAGCGAATCTGGCGAGGTGTTGAGGCTCGGCGGCAGTCCTTCACCACGGGTGACGTTGACGACGAAGTGCTGACCGTGGCGGCACTGCTCGCCGTCATAGTTACCGGAGAAGAAGAAGTTGGAGCCCACCCTGAGCAGTGGGACTGGCACCGTGACTTCGACGGCGTCGAAGGTGGGCTCGCCGGCGGACCACTCAGTGGTGTCATCGGCGTCGGCGTCGTCGCTGTCGCAGCGGTTGTACGTGGTCTGGTTGTAGGTTTGGATCACTGAATGGTTCTTGTCCGTGTTGAATACTGCTTGACACGAAATATATTGAGACAGTAATAACTGTGCTCTAATTAAGGCTTCTGGTACTACTTGCTGTCTCTAATAAAAAAATTATCCCACATAAAACTTAAAATTTAATAAATATAATTAATTTAACCAGCCTTTTTCAAAAAAAAAAAAAAGGTAATTAACTAATATGTAAATGAACTAATTAAGTAATTATGTAAATCAACTAATTATGTAAATGAAGTAATTAACAAATTTAACTAATTATTAAATTAGCTAATTAAAATTAAATATTTTTTAAATTAGCTAATAAAGGGCGAATAATTGCACACCTTTATATATGACTCTATTGACTTCTTCTTCATTGACATCGTCAAAGACATGAATGCAAAGCAATTGAACGATGAAGGCGGCCAACACGATCATTTCTCTATATTGTTGGAATGTCGGGTGCCATGGGAGGCCGACATCGATCATCACCTCTTTGATTTCTCTCTCACACGTTGGGTCACGACTTCTCTCCGTTCTCTTTCTCGCCGCAGCTCTTCCTCTCTATCACGGCGATCCTCACTTGATTTTAAAAGCCTCGATTAGGATTGCATAATAGCTAGCGCAAGGCAAGGAATGTAGAGAACCGGCTAGAAATAGTTGGGTTGAACTGGTCCGGTTCAAACAAAACAGGTTATTACAGTTAGAAAACTTGATAGTGCTAGATCTTGGTACAAAGTCTTATATAAAACACTCTATGATCATAAATTTTATAGAACATAAATTTGTTTACATGTTTAATCATTTATAAGATTAATCATAATTAAAATTATATTGCTTGTGGCCCACTTTATTCTATAGCTTTTGTCTATTTTTAATACATGATTACATGTGATCTCCATGTGAACGATCGCTGTCAACAGTTAAGCTCACACCTACAACTGCAGCAGCATTATTAATTTATTATTATATACAACAAGTAGAGCTGTAATTAATAATGGAGTAAGGAAATTAGTTGTAACTGAATTACAAACGTTTAAATTTTAATCATTATATGCTTTCTTCTATTGACGGGAAACTATCAATATTCAATAGTGTAAGTAACACTACCCATCTTCACTTTTAATGACTGCAGTTTCTAATTCACTTAAAGAAAGGAAAATTTAAAACTTGTTCGTGAAGTTCTTCCTTATGAATCGCCTTTCACTTTGTTCTTTTGACCTTTAAATTAAAAAAAATGATTATCTTAATCACTTATTAGTTCTATGTGGAATCTGATTCTATCGATCAATTTGATTGTATTGTTGACTCCGATGTCAATTTCGTCGTTGAGCTAGCCTAGGGAGCTAGCTTCCCCTACTTGGGGTTTTTGGGTCTTGCCCCTGAAATCTTTTTTTTTTTTTTTGTATAGCCTTGGGACACCGCAGCTAACTTCGACGTCGTGGCATTGTGAGTAGGGCTAGGTAGTTTTCTTTCTCGTTTTCATGTTTAACTTGGAAGGTTGCGTCCTTTCATGTTATAACGTTGTATTTCTTTGTTAATCCTAAGGTAGAATGGTGTGAAGAATTGAAATGAAATAATAAGAGTGAGAGAGACAGAGAAATAGAGATTTTTATAATTTTTCCTAATTTTCATAATAAATTTCTTGCTTTAGTGTGACTTTGAATTTTTTTTTTCTGATTTCAAATTTTTTTATGTTAAATCTTGGTGTTCATTTTCGCTATTTTTATTATAAAGTGATATTTATCACATATTTTACAGTTTTATCTTCTTATGGCCCAAAAATAATATGTGGGAAGTCATCTTATCCGGTCTCTTTCTCTCTCCATCATAATTTGCAGCCATGGCCGGACATAGAGTTATGACAGTCAATTCATGCAAAATTTTCTAATTATAGCAAGAAAATTAAGGAAAAAAGATGAAGGGCATGCAAATCGTGGCCTTTCTGAAGAAGGAAACTGATATGAAATAACATATAGTTATGAGCGTGTTACTTACTGAGGAAATCGCCAAGGCTGAAGTTCTTTCCTGCAGCCCACTTCTGGTAGTTCACTTTGGGCACCATGAGGTTATCATACCATCCCAAGGAGTCTCCCACAGTGTAATTCTCGTAGGCATCGGCGCCATGGAACTGGACAAGCTTAAGGATACAGGAGAAAGAGAATAGAAGAAGGCTTTTGCAGATGTAAGCCATGGTTTTCTCGAGAAGCTGAGTTCTGTTTTTCTTTCTTCACAGGTTGTTCTGATAAGGAAAGGAGAAAAAGAAAGAGAGAGAGGGCTCACATGATGGAAGACAAGATATGAATATATGATGAGATGCCTCAACTTAGAAAAGGCGGATTTACATTCATACCACACAAATTTTATATTTAATATTTATTTATACAAAATTTTAGCATCCTATAAATAAAATATAATATTAATGATATTTTATGTGATTTAAAAATTTAGATGTTATATAAATAAATATTAAAATTTAAGTATTAGATATATAATTCTATGATTCATATGAAGATAGGTATTCTATGCATTCGAAAAATTAAATGGGTTGGAGATAAGGCCAAGAAGATTGACAGTTTATGATTTAAATGTTCAAGTAGGAGTAGTACAAGAAATGATATGTACAATTATAGATAAGAGTTTGAAGGATAATATTGTAGAAATCAATAGAATTCGAGATAGAATTAATTAAAGCTTTAAAAAGTATTGTAAATGCTAAAATTATTAATATTATAAGTGCTTAGGGTCATTATAATTGTTTAGATGTATGTTCAAAATTAAAATTTTAAAATGACTTAGAATAATTAATACAAAAGATATTTATTGAAGAAAAAAAATTTATTATAATATATTTAAAAGTACATGATAGTAAGGTGATAGAAGATTTTAAAAGAATTTATGATTGTTATAGATTTCGAACGACTAATAAAGTTGGTATTATCATATTAAATTTTTCTCTAGTTTATGATTTTGCAATTAAGGAATATCATATTTAAGAAAATAAATAAATATCTCATCACTTATAAGAATGGATATAGTAAAATTTAAATTAATTATTTTATTATAAAAAAATAGATCGTTTAAATTGCAAATATTATAATAATTTCGAGTGAAAGTTGATATACCTAACATTGCTTATTAGTTTAAAATTTTAAGATGAAGAAGCAAAATATTGAAAATAAAGTAAAATATTGTTGTAGAATTAGACGAGAGCATTTAAAGAATGCTTGCAAAAATATTTTTTAGAGTAAAATTCAATATCTTAAGATTTTGATTGTGCATGAGGAATATAATATTATGCAGAAAAAAATGGTTAGTAAATTAAGAATGTTGCAAAGTATGTGCCTTGAGTATCAAAAAGAAAATCTCATAATAATAAAAAAGAGTTAGCTAGTTATAGAATCAAAATATACGAGAAAAGATAAAAACTAAGAAGCTTTGCTAAAAAAAAATAGTTTATCTATAAAAACTCAAAAATTGAGAAATATATAGAGGGGCTCATAAGGAGTTTAAGAAAGCAATATGTGACATAAAAAACTTTAGCTTTTAATGATTTATATAATATATTATATCCTAAGTATAACACCAAGAAAGTCAATGCACTATACAACCTATTCTGACCCAATTAGATTCAAGATAATCCGTTAAATTTTTATATTTGAACCCTTTTGCATGTCCTTGAGAATGTTATGTGTGCATGTGAGAGTCTGCATGTATTTTAGAGTAGATTTTTGAGAGTTTTTATGTTTGGAAAAGTCTAAATTTTTTCCATAGGTGCCGTGGCGTTGGGGTTGGCGAGCTCCAATGCCCATGCATGCACTAGAGAATTTTGGAAAATAAATCAGTGTGGCGATGCTATGATGGAGTTGCAGTGCTGTGGGTTTTTTAAGGGAGAACATAGCGGGTGTCGCAGTGCGCCATGGGCCCACGACACCATGTTGAATTTTTATATTAAAAATATTATTTTTTTATATTTCACTCAATTCATTTCTAATAAGGGCTACCAACTAATGAGAGAATATGAGAGATTTCTAGAGAGAGAAAGCTAATTTTGGGTTGTTTTAGATTATTTTTAGTTGACGACTTAGTTCTAAGCATTGCTCAGGTCGAGATATGTAACATTTTGCCTATCTCATTTTTAAAAAATATGAAGATTTCTAGAATTTTTTTATTTAATTTATATTTCTTAGTTGAAAAATTAGGATAATTTAACCTTTGAAAAACTCTATGCAACTTTCTGTATATTATAGAGATTGAGATTCTACACATTTAAGTTTTTTTTTTTTCCTAAAAATTTTACTTCGAGAATTTTGAGATTTCTGCTATTTTTTATTAAAAAATAGCGCTCACTCTAAAAAATAATATTGTAGTACAATTAAAGCCTTAAAACAGCCTTCTACACAATTTCTGATAATTTGGTTATGTTCTAAAACAACTCATTTCTACTCAATAATACATTTATTTGCCTAACCTTGTAATATTTAATGAAATTCTGAAATGAGTTTATTTACATTTTACTTACTACAATGCAATTACTTATGTGCTTAATTGGTTGAAATATGAAATTACTTATGATCACATGATCTGATAAAATTTTTATGTAAAATTAGGACATATAATACATATTTTATCACTATAAATTATCTAATACAAATATATTTAAGATTTTATTTTTATGACTTTCTTACTGCTTCTTAAATTAAAATTTTAATATAAATTAAAATTAAAATTTTTATATTAAAAAATTATTTTAAAAAATAAAAAAAAAATCGTCACAAACAAAATTCACCTACAAATTTAGCCGGCGGTAGAATGTGCCGGCGTAACTGTGTTTCAGTTCTCTCTACCCTCACAGAAGGTTTCAGCTTACACGGGACTCGTACTTTGTGTCGGCAGCTCATCCATCTAATCACGTGATCATCGCTGGATGATCTCCTAACAGGAAAATGAAATATGCCTGAATCAGAGGAGGGAGATTCGGTTGAGGTGGGCGTATGGAAGAATGCTACTCGGGAAATTAGCTATTCGGTGTTCTTAGTGCCCAGCTGATTGGATGGTAGTTAAATCTTCGGATGCCCTTGCATTACCAAAAGAGTTGGCAGTAGTTATCAAGAGACCTAAATTAATCCATATGAGGTATAATATAAGGCATCTCAATCATTGCCAACTTGAGACAAAGTCACATTGCCTTCATAAATTATGATACATAAATTTATTGGCTGTGAAGATAATGGCATTGCCATTATAATTTTTATTGGAAAATTTAATGGATTAGAAAGAAACTTTTATATAATTTCATAAAATAAATCAAAATGATAGATTTGACGAATTCATTTAATTTAAGATTTATTTGGGACGATCTTCTTAATGTTTTTTAAAACAGCTTTTTAGTACAAAAATTTTAAATTTTCTACTAGAAATCTGTTTTAAGCAGCAGTAAGAAAGCCGTCCCAAACGAAGCCTTAGAGTTAGTTTAGGACGACTACAACTTTTTGTAGAAATTATTGTAAAGTTATTGTGAGGAAAGTAATGTTTTTGTTGTAAAAAACAGCTTCTTAGTATAGAAATTTCTTGTAAGCAACGAGAAAACAGTAACCAAAAAGAAATTATAATTACGGTCTTAAATTTATCTCTTATTTTTCAATTTTTTTAGTCATTATAACTTTAAAATAGTACTAGTATATAATAAAAAAATTTAGATTTTGAATGATAATAAGAATTTGGAGGAAGTTATTCTCTTTTGGTTAGTGCTTGATGGTCTACCTTGATAGGATTAGTTAGTTATATTATATTTTTATTGTTGTTCTTCTTAAATTATCTTCTACATATTTTTAACATCCTCTCCTACACTCTATCCATCTTTTACAACCATCCATCAACAAATAAACTCTTAAAAAAGGTCAATCAAATCCTCTTCAAAGCACTTAACCTAGTTCAAGCACTCTTGCATGTAGTCTTGTTCTCCATATCCTTATAAGGTATTTAACCTTATTAAGCCCGACCATCTACTCTACATCATAAGTTCACAGCTTAGTCTAACCCTCCACCGTCTTTTTCAACCATTTACCCAACTCAAAACTCATTCCCTAAAGCGGACGTATAAATCAACTCAAACTAGCCCAAATAGGACTAGTCTTAGTATTTCTTTGACCATACCCCTACAAACCCTTCATTTTTAACCAAAAAAATCAAATAACTTCTTTAAATAATAAAATAAATATTTCTAACCATTTTCATTAACTAATTCCACCAAAAAGGCATATCATCATCATCATGGGGTCTAATTATCTATGTTTAGCAAGAAAGAATAAATATATGATCACTTCTAGTACCAAAAACATAGATTAGAAATGCTTCTTTTTTTATAATAGAATGAGCCTAAAGAAAGCTAAGCAATTTTCTTAGTTTAAAAGACACATATAGCTTAATTATGTAATTTAAGCGAATTAAAAAGACGAATTCAATCCAATTGCCAATAGAGACTTTGACTATAAACATGCTTCTAAAATTAATTTGTTAATTTTAAACTTTTGACATCTTTAAATTTGATTTTAAAACATTAAATTTTTATTTTGAAAGGATTTTGAAAATTTAGAAAACTTAAAATCCTTAGTTTGAAAAAATTCCTAAAAGTTTTTTAATTGATATAAAAATTCAAATTTCATTGAATTCTGAGCAAAAATTCTTTTTGCAATAGTTGAACACACAAAAATCATAAATTCTTTTGTTAGAATACAATATTACAATTTAATAAAACTCTTTTTTTAAATTAAAAAAAAAAACTCAAGTCAATTAACAACAAAAGGCCATGTAAGCAAGGTTTACTATAGTAAAAAAGTATAAAATAACTTGACTCCTTGGCCTTGGGCCAACCATTGCCCATGCTTATCATGCTGTCCACATTGGATGGTTCCATACTACTTGTGTGCATTGCCCTTTGTTGGCCCATCACCTGGATTATAATAATTATGAGATAAACCCAATAGAAATCATATACACATTTATAGTATACATTCAATATAACATTCTCAACATGAAATATAAAGAATGTGTCAATTTTAACATTATATATATGGCATATCTCATGATGAGTAAAACATGTTAATCATTATGTCATATAAATATTACATTTAACTTCTTTCAAATGTAATGGGTTCTCATTCATCGTAAAGAAGTCTATGGAAAGAAACATGCATGGAGTTCATTATTATCTTAAATATTCATGTCATGCAGCTAGAGAGAAAATTATGTGGGCACAATTATAAACATATAAGAAACTAAATAACTATCGGACATAGGTCTCCCACATCTATTGTAGACACAGCTTTGCTTGAGGTACTTATTCTTTTAAAATTGTTAGTCTTTTTGAAAGATAAGTAATAATAGATTAATCCTAGGGAAGCTTTTATTACTACTTAGCTTTATAAAAGTTTGATATATATGAGTGTCATGATAACATAGAGCTAGTTGGATTAAGTATCAAAGCATAGTTTGATAATGATAAATGGATTATTACTAGCTGATAATATTGTGCCAATCCATCCAATTCAAAATTAATTTGCCTAAGGCTTATCAACCATACTCTCATTAGTTCAAGTTTTCATTAAGCCTAGTACCCTTTAAACATGCTCATTAGGAAAAACATGATATGAATTATGTACTAAGTTAAAGAAGATACCCATTACCATATATGATACATGGTTCAATGTTTTCAAGATGAATAATTCAATTTCTTTCATTCAATTATATTTAATTAATAATTATACTTTTAACAATCCTTTTTATCCCTTAGATGATCTTTCATTGGTTGTGCATTCATCATTAATAATTCCTATGAACTTTGGAAGGCATGGGTTATTTGGGTTTGTGGATATGCCCAAATATGTTTATCAAAGTGGAGATAACACCTAATTGGATTGGAAAGGCATGATATGAATTATGTACTAAGTAGGAGATGTTAAATCTCACTAAGAATACTTAATAAAATAAAAAATTTGGGTTTATAACTATAATGTCATGAAGCCTTCTTCTATATTAGTGGCTCCATCTTGGTTATAAAGCATAGATGGTAAAAGGTAAGTGAAATTTTTTTTAATAATGCATGTAAATATTAACGCACGTATATATATGTATATGTTTACTAATGTGCATACATACCCTCTTTCTAATATTATTAGCTAATGTAACAAATAGGAGCAAACTCTATATATGCATACCTACACTAATCAATGATAAGAAAATAACTCCTAGGTTGATACTAGATCACCTAGGGCTTATGTAAGTTCATAAAGTTTAAATTTTAGTTTCTAATTAAATTTTTAGTAGAGAAGGTGAGGTCAGTCCAGCTAGTGCAGGTGTGAGGAGTAGAATAATGAAGATTTGTTGTTGGGATTGTGGGAGAGATAAAAAAGGGAGAGGAGTGCTGAAGTGAGAAGATCAAAGGTTGAGAGGGGAGTTCGGGCTTGTCTTGTAGTTGAACAGAGAAGGTGATACTATTGTAGTTCTGTAGTTGGTGGATTTGTCAGGATTTGAGGAGCTAGGGCGGCCACTTGAGTCAGAGATGGAAGCTGTCTGATGGTATGGTTTTCATCGGTGAAGATGGATTCTCCGATATGGTTGTCGGCTGGTGGAGGTTGAATCGTCGATATAGTTGCCAGAGGATGGAGGTCGCTTGTGACGCTCGCTTTGGTTGCCTACAAAGCATCCAAACCCCGATCATGAAGGGTTGATGTAGTTTCCTTCATCCATGATCTCCCCAAAGACTCCTAACCTTGATTGCATTCAAGGGTTGATGTAGCTTCCTTCATCCTTAGTCTCTCAAAATCTCTAACTCTGATAAATGTGAGGAGAAATCATTGAAGAAGGTGATACCAACAGCTCATAAGAGCAAAAAAAAAAAAATATTGTATTCCAAATATAGATTTCATATATTTCTTTTTTCCTAAGCTATTCTATATATAATATACCAATAGAAAATCTCTAGAAAATACTAGAAACTAGATACAAAATAGATATAATACTCCTAAGATAGTCAATTACTAAGATGCACCATATCAAAAGGTAGAATATGGATTTAGGCACAGAGCTATAGTAACTATTGAAGGAATCTAAGGCATGATTGGCATGCCATGATGGGAGTGGCCATATGACAGCTCTTAATTAATAGATGTGGGCAACAATGCTTATTTTTATGTCAGAATAACATCAAATCTTTTAGATGATCTAAGGAGCGATACAATTGGCTGGTTCAAGTAACATCAAAATCCTAGAATAACATCACTAGATCTAAGATTTGGGTGACAATGCATATTTTTATGTTAGAATAACATCAAAATCTTCTAGACAATCCTTCCTTCGAAGCAATATCATTTCATTTCAAGAAAGTAAAAATTTAGAATTAACAGAATGAGAGGCATACGATCAATTGGATGGACAGTAGAGCCGAGGCCACCGAAGAGGGAGGAGCAGGTGTAGAAGCAGATTATCGAAGAGAAAAAACCCTTATACGGGCAACCACCTTTGCAGGTAGCCTCTGCCGGCGCCATGAGCAGGACGACAAAGAAAACCACCAAAGCGAGGCTTCGAGTTGCCGCCATCAATGCTTCTATTTTATTAAACCGTCCTCCCGAGAAGAGGAAGAAGAAATGATTGACGAGGCACACAGTAGCTCTGAGAATGACGAAAGGGTTGGTTTGTTGGTTAAAATTAGATCCATGGAGGGATAGCAGATTTTCTAACTTTTGGTTTCCGGAAATGGTGATATTTGCTGTCAGTTCTGAAGAGTTGTGAAGGCTTTTTATGTTGGATTTACAGGCGAGGCATGAAAATAGTCAGTCTAGAATTAGCTAACCAGGGGCTGTACAGGTAAATTTGACGTATTTTTAAGAGAGGATTCTAACGGCCACTGAATATATATTTTTAAGCATCATCGAGCTAGCTTCTTGTACTCGTTAGGCCATGCGAGGCCAATGAATCAATTAGTTATGATTTAGTCAATTGAGCAATAACTCGTACAATCAGACCTGCATTGCCTAGAGAACTCAGGGCTATAACGGCTCCTTTATTGATCCGATCTAGAGATATAAATATTTGACACGAATTGAAAATCTGACATAAATCTGATCCAAAAAATTTCAGGTTTGGAACATCCCATTTGAAAAATGAATTGGATTCATATTTTATATCTTGACATGATTATAATTTCAGGTCAAGCTCTGGTCAACCCAAAAATTAGAAAGCAACACAAAACTCATCCTTCGGGCTCGTCCGTTGCGCTCGTTCGCCGCACTTATGCTTGTCTACTCGTTGCTCATGTTCTTCGCTCGCCCTCACCCACTCGCCAACTCGACTACTCCCACTTGCTCACCCATTGCACTCAATTAAGTCAGCTAGTCGGGCCGTGTCAGATCGTTGGGGCTGATTCAAGTTCGGCTCCAGGCTTATGACTCGTTTACCTAATTGGGTCGGGTACATGTCATATGAGTTGAAACCGGGTCAATTCCATATTGGACCCGAATCCGATTCGAAAAACCCACTTTGATACCCTTAATTTGATTGTGCTTGCTCATCCTTCTGGCTATTGGATTTTATAACATTCATTTGGGGCATAAAATAAGAGTGGAAGGACATGTGGTTAAAGACTAAAGGAGAAGATTAATTCTCTAAGAATATTAATTAGATTATTTTTTATTTAAAAAATAGGTTTAGTATAAAATTATAAATTAATTCTACTTATTGATTCTACATTGCTTATAGTATTAAGGTGAAAGATTGGGCCTAAGAATCTATAATTTGAGCTCCAATAAATTTGGCTATTAGTTTAAATCTAAAATTAATAAATCAAAATTATTAATTTCTATGTTATTTAGTCATAAATTTGAAATTTCACACTTGAATTTATAGTTTCATTTATTCAATTAAAATATTGAATTGTATAGTGATTTAATTATTAGCTAGATATAAAGTAATACCATGAAAAAGCTATAATTAGAGTTAATTAATTTTGTTCTCTCTCTAATAACATCGTTATCCTTGAATTTTAAATGTTCTCTAATGAACAATGAATTTAACTTTCTCACAACATTTAGGCATTCTAACTGTTCAAGTTCTCTAATCTTTTAACTTGCAAAATTGACAAGTAGATATCTACAAATAAACATTCCCAATTGACAGAAATGGAAACGGGAGAAGATGTGCAGGGAAAGAAGACAGAGCAGAGGTAGAAAAGATAAAGTATTTGATTAACTTAAGGTAGCGTGTACAGAGTTCTTTATATAAAGAAATACAATGGTAAAACATGTAATAAACTGTAAGTATGAGACTGTTCGTTTACACCAATCACTTACTCCAATGTATTTCTATTGAATCAAACTATATTCATAAATTATACTTGTTGACCTCAAGAAGACAAAACTAAAAGAAATCAGAGATAAAAAAATTTTAAACCATACCTCTGCCACTCATCTCAAATTCCTGCTCAGAATCCCTCTGCGATTCGGCGCTGTCTCAGAAGATATCATTCGCGCATGCCTCAATCCCACATTGGCGTCGTTAAATGCTGAGCCAAATGAAGCCCTTTATTCTTCTTCGCTTCCCACACGTAGAAATCCCGCAAGCACTTCGACATCAGCCAAACCCCACTGTTAGCTCAGACCTCCCCCAAATCTCCATCCCACTGCCGAACTTCAGAAGCCGAAGCCTCTGACGCCTTCTCCTTACCTTGCAATCGAAATCCCAAACCGAAATCCCAAAATCCTCAAGCCCGTCATCTACGCTCCGCCTCTTCCATCTGAACCCACTGACCTAGTTGTCGCCTGCTCTTGTGTCGAAGTCACCCGATTTCTCTTCAATCTAGGGCCCCAACCAAACTTCCTTCCTCTTGCTTCGAACCACGGCCAAATCCCTTATCCCGTTGAAGCCCTTGCCTGTGCCGACCTCTCATGCAAGCCGCGAGAGAGAGAGAGAGAGAGAGAGAGAGAGGGGCACCCTAATCTTCACCTCCTTCAACGACGGTCCCTTGACGTTGGACCTGACGTTGAACAGGAAGTTACAACATTTTGATCGGAAGAAACGAAGGGAGCCCGCTAGCTGTGAAGGTGACTTTCTCCATATCGCGAGCTTCTTCGGCCAAATCCCTTGGACCAACTGCCCAAACTATCGAAAACAGAGAGTTTCACTCTCTTTAAAAATATTAGGCTTAAATTTTGCTCAAATTTTGATTTATAATTAATTTTAAACTAAATATAATTAATTAAATATGATTAATTATAATTAGTTTATTATAAATTATAAGTTAAAATGATTGAGGGGGATGAAAAATAAGTACTCATACGTGGGGATCAATTGTGCTCTTTTCAATTGGTACCAAAGACCCTTAAGCGCTCATGTAGCGTCGCGGGGATTTAAGAAAATGCAGTCGCAGTGTCACCTGACATCTACCTGAAGTGCTCGTGTAGCGTGGAGCGGAAGATTGCCCCTTGATTTTTCCCCTAAACGAGGGAGACATTGGGAGGCTACCGAAATTCAAAGCAAATACAAGGGACAGAACTTGTAAACTTTTGAACAGCAGGGGACTTACATAAAAATTTTGGAACTTAATTTGAACATAACTTAAGCACAAAATCAAACTTAATCAAATGAAGTTGAAAGGAAACGAGACTTCGACTCAAGCTTAGTCTTAGACTTGGATGTGACATAGTGCATATGCAGTATACTTACAAATGAACTTACATATTAAGCTTAAACCGAATTCAAATTTGACTTGAACGATAAAGAACTTGAACTCAATTAAACTACAAGATGCTTGAATTTTCAAAGACTTCAAAATACTTTGAACAAGAACTTTGACTTGAACTTGAACCAAGATGACGACAAGTCTAAATTTCACTTAAAATAAAATCATGATTTCTAAAAATAACAAAGATCCAAAATTAAATGCAAAGGAACATATGTGGAACTTGTGATGAAAAAGAAGACTTGCAAATACTACTCGCTAACAAGTAGTGATGACTTGTAGACAACATGACCAGACTTCTTGCTATGATGCCTTTAATAGATAGCAAATAAAGGAGACATGTACATGTATACAAATGACATAATGATTATCATTAACTAATAAGAATGTGTAATCTAAACTACAAGTAGATACACAAGGCTATCCTAATAAAGGTTGAAGAGAAATATACAATTCAAGTGCAAATAACTATTTAGGCTCCCTTCAACAAGCATCATTATAAGTAATGATATGAAACTCCTTGCCGATGAATAACAATCAACAGGAAGCGAATAAATGGTGCAAACAGAATATGTTGGTTACAAGAAATTCTATGAGACTCTCTACTCATCCATGAACTAAATCCCCAGTTGGACATTGCAAATTCTTATGTCAATAGTGTTAATCGACTAGCGGCCTTTATCTCATTCATATTTATGGGATATGTATGATGACTGGAACAAACACATTGATGTGCTTATAAGAAAAGAGCAAGAAGATTCGATGGGAATTACAAGACATGTGAGGATCTACTTATGAATCATCATTGTTAGAGCCGATGCATGGAGTGTTATTTTTGGACGACAACAAGAGATGCACAAACCACACGTGCTTGAAGAAATTGGTAATGAAATGCAACTTGACTAATAGTCAATGACAAATCACTGCAAATATGATGAAAAAGGGGTAGATCATAAATACGACAGGTCTCCAGTCCACATGTGCACTCGGGTGAAATATTATTTGCAAGTAATGACGAAAGTCCTTTGTGTGACGACAGTATACCCATAAACAACAATCATCAACCGACAAAAAAATGTATTAACTCTTTCATGAATAATGAGCGTGGACAGGTTATAAGACTAAAAATCTCCTTATGACCGATGTCAATCGTCTTGCAAGTATACACAACAATCCTCATGAACACTAGAAGATACGCAAGTAGAAGGATGTAGTCCACTAATCAAACACACCAATTTCTTGTAAACAAAAATATTTAGTGATGCTACAAGAGACCCACACTACAATTAACATGTCAGTTGCAATAAGAAAGATTTGAGATGAGGTGGAAGAAATAATGTGATATATCTAGATGTATCCAAATGAATGTCAGCATTAGCATACAAGTGAATGCACTAAGCTTTCTACAAATGATGACTGTAGGCATAGGATAACTACAATAAATATCCTGCAAACATTGGGGGATAAAATGCTTAAGGCAAAAGATAGAAGATCATAGCAAAGGTAAATACTTACAAGTCTTCAAAGATGACTGTTGACATCTACATATGTAGCACGATCAATGCAAGCAACATATGTGATGATCAATTATTGAATGAAAGCGATCGAAATCGACGGACTACGAACATACTCGATGTTCCTCAAACGTCGTCCGTTTGCAAAAATGAAATTCTACATTATGTTTTGAACGTCGAGGCAACAATGTAATATATTGGAATGCATTCAAGTGAGCATCAACACTATATTTTACCTACTTGAATTAATAATTAATGTTTGAAAAATGTTATGTTAAAGATTAATGAAAGCTTGGTAACCTAATCTCATAATTACAAATATAAAACATACATGTTATTCCAATCATCTCAAGAGTTGCTTGTTGATTCCTATTTGAGTTATGGGTAGAGAAAGCCAAGTCAAATCATCATTTTCAAAGATAGAGTGATGGCTTATTATCCACAAGCAAAGTGTAAAATGACTAAATCAAATGCAAATACATACGAGCTGCTATATAAAATTTGTTGCACATACAACAGATTGCATGTGAGAAAATACAGAAGAACTATAATAAATACAAGTGTCCATAAGCAAAAGCAGGGGATTCATTAATGCACTACAATCTACCTGCAGGAAGCAACATGTAGTATTCCACAGTCTACATGTATGAAATATGCGAATAACCATAGTACGACGTCACATCACCAGATCTTCAACACATATGCAAGTAATATAAGACGTGTACAAGTTTCCAAATTGAACACTATAATCAACTAACAACTACCCACACAACTGATCAATATCAAAATGTCTAAAATGTCCTCGCACATGTACTATAATATGTATGCACATAGGTACACAAAAGGGTATGCATAATCATACAACCTGCATGGGGCCCGACAAGCATGTTATAGAAATATATGTGACGTCTAGGAATGATGCGTGGGTCAATAAATTTGAACCTGATCCTTCTAAGCAGAAAAATAGGAGTCGACAAGGTTTAACAAATAATTATAAAATACCCCCAAACACCTGCATGGGCCATCGGCGAGCGTGTTAATGGTACACATGTGACATCTAGGGATGCTACGCGGGTCCATAATTGAATATGATTTGAGCATGATCCTTCTATATTGATAGATAGGAGTTGACACGGCTCAAATTATTAAACATATATATGGTCAGGGTGTTGACCTAAATATTTATTTTATACATTCATATAAGGCCTTCAAGGCCTCCAACAAAGAAAATTCATTAACAAAATTGTAAAGCTATCAACAAGCCCAATCCTCTATTGACAGCTTGATAGAGTCGACAAGGTTCAAGGCACAAATAAAAAAGACCCCAAATACCCTTATGATGGCATTGTTGAATGCAGATCTCAACCGGAGGGATCCATTCCAAATAATTCTAAATGTCATCTAAATACCACAAAGTCCAGAATCCCAAAATCATCCAAGTTTAGAATACTTAAAGTTGAAACAATCCATCACATCACTTAAAACAAAACTCATCCACCATCCGTAATAATTTGCCAAGGTAGAAAAATTGAAAACTACTTCAGCTTATAAAGAGTTAATTTTCGGTCAAGAATATCACTAGGATTCATTTATAAAATAGTCTCATGCTAATAAGGACATGGTACATGTCATCTGAACTGAGTGATTTTGCCGCCAAATGGCACCACTAAATTATAGTTATAGTTAGAGCCAATACGTTCCTTAATGACATCAAATCTTTGAGACATGAATCAATAGGATATAATCGATAGGGCACAAATCCCTTTGTTAGTTAAGATGGATTCAAATTTATCCCTTTAGATAAACACTCCCCTCAAGTCTATAAGGTACCCTTGGACAAAGCAACCCATGACTGCCGATAATGATCCTTCTATCAGGTTGGGTCTACTACCTCCTCTGACTAAGTATAATAAGACCACAATGGCCCAAGATGACGAAACCATGAGATCTTGATCGGGTCCATTATTCATTCCCCCACCATCAGCTTTAAGTGCAAGGTGATAAATTTCTTATTTTAAATACCAAATTCCTAAATCCCAAGCCCATGCTGCTAATATATGCTAGATATCGCGTATCTACGGGTATGATGTATTCATCGACGACTAGCCTTAATCGAAAGTTCTCTCTCGTGATCGGGAGGGGTAATTAACTATAGGGGCATGCACCTATAGGAAACCTAAACTCAGATCATAAAGTCCTAGCAAAATGAGGGTGAAATCTCTATGTAGTGTCTTATCTACATACTCACATGTCTTCCCAAAATTTACCCCGGAACTTAATTTCGTGAAAACTCCCCGGAAAAAAAAAATAACAGGGGAGGTTGGGACCGAATTTTTAACGCCCACAATATTCAACCTTACCTTCATATGAAATGATGAATATGGAAAAGAGTAAAGCTTCATTTAGGACGCCTTTCTTATTGCTTCTTAAAACAACTTTCTACAATAATAATAATAATTTTAGAAATCAGAATGAAAGTCATTTCAAATGAAGCTTAAATGAATGAGTGCAGAGAGTAGTGTGTCATGAAGTCTACCTGTGACCATCTATTTAGAGGTTTGAGTGGCACAAGAATGCTGCACATAAGGTCAAATAAATAAGAATGATTACAAAAAGTTGGGTTACCGAATTCTATATGACTAATAATTACGCCTTAAATAAAGCAACAGTAGTTTCCAGAGATAATCTCAAAAACATTAGAGGTAGATGGAGGAAGAAGAGAAGCAGGTGAAACAATATTAGATGGAGCTCTTCCCTGGCACCAGGTATCCTACAGGAGGAACAAGGTATAGCCAACAAAAATGATGAAGGAGAAATTCATTTTTATCTTGCAACCACCAAGATCAAGTGCTTCAAGAAAACATATATCTTCTCCGCAGGAGGCTTCCAGAAGGAAGTATAATAATATCTAAACCATCTACTAAGAAGGCTATCAGTCCAATGACAATTCAAAATATGAGGACACATAACAAAGCATGAGAGAGAGCTAGTAAAGAACGCAAACAAAGTCCACCACAATCCTTTGCCAAGCAAGTTTTTTTTTTTGTTGGAAAAGAAACCTCACACACAACTTATCAATGAACTTGCAATAAGATTTAGGTATAATAGATTCTCTGATCCAATAAGCAATAAAATTCCAAATACTAAAGCTAATATATTGCAATCTACCGCCGAATGAAAATAGCTTAGCTTTCTATCCATACATCAATTGGGAGACCTTATGGAGAAGGTGTTGAAAATCAGCCCACTGAAGCTTCTTTAGAGAAAATAGGAATTCTCAAGTATTTGAAAATTCTCTTCCTCAAGGGCAAATGAAAAATGTTATCAATCCCAGTAGAAGTAGTTATGCCATCAAAGAAAATAATACAACTTTTAATATGGTTTACTATTAAACCAGAAGCAGCCTCCAAAGTATCAAGCCAATTAACAAGAGCCATAACATTTGAACACTTAGCCTCCCCAAAAACTAGAAGATCATTCTCAACTTTTTTTTTTTTTTTCATTCAATATATGTGTTGAATACCCCATAAATGCATGTTTTCCTTTAGAGATAAGCAGAAACTAAGGTTTCAATTAGGAGACCAGTGCTTTTCTCTGCTTTTAAGAAATTTTTGTGCTAAGAAGTAGTTTTACAAAGCAGTAAGAAAGCCGTCCCAAGCGAAGCCTAAAGCTTCAATTGGACCAATTTTCTCACTATTTTTTCAAACAACTTTCTAACAAAAATAATTCTTGAAAGAAGTGAAAAAATAATAGTCAAAAGCTGTTCCAAATGAAGCTTGAATATTCATTTTGAGATTGCATTCAACTTGATAGATTTTAACTTTTCCAAATTGCGCTCCTCTTCTACTACCAGCCCCTTCAACAGGAGATAGAATGAGTAACATTAAATAAGCTTACTAATATGAAATGAAACTAAATTTTCTTAAACGTTTCTTTGAATATTAATATTTATTTAACAAAAAAAACTCACCAACAATAAATTCTCATACTAAAAATGACAAATCATATGCAGGTAAAATGAGCCAATTTAATTCGATTTCAAAAGAATGATACTTAATATCATATAAACCTTATTGTTCAACGTTAAATTTGCAGATTTAAGAAAAAGCACATATATTTCTATTTCAAGAGAGCCTATTAACTATCCAAAGCCTGAAGCCATAACATGGATCTGCAGAAAATTTTTAAGTACAACTTCAAATCCAATGAAGTTTTTAAAGAGATATGTCTACTAAATGATGACATACAAGAGGACTGAACCTCTAGTAGCATTACTGTATAATGAAGTCTTATATACAGAATTGGACGAAAAAAGGGAGGACAAACCAAATTAAACAGAAAAATTTATATCCTAGAAGGTATCAGAGGAATGGTGTTCTGAAAATAAGCAGCAGCAGCAGCAACTCCACTTCCCAGCTTTACTGGATATCCAACATCCTTCAGTATCATCTCCACACCACTCAGGCAACCAAGCAATTGCAGCTGCAGCAATGAAGGTCGATCATACAGTATTCAGTATAAACATTTTCATTTGTAAGCATTAAACAATTTAAGTTATTTCTGCTTGATCATTAATCTGCAGTAAATGAAATTTTTAACCTTTGCTTTTTATGAACACATGAAATATCGAGAGATTATTACATGCGGTGTCCGGACCATCTGGAGATGAATCCAAACGTACCACATCACCCAGATGCACTGGGCCCCGGGTGACGTGGCACGTCTGGATTCGCCTCTGGACGAATTTGGAAGCCGCACGTAATAATTTTCCTGAAATATCACAGACCTCATTAAGGTTGCCAAGATGTCCTATCCTGAAGACCTTTCCAGCCACTTTATTCAAGCCCAAGCCTAAGCTTAAGTTATATCTTTTCCATGCCCTCCGCACAATTTCAGCACTGTCGATGTAAGCCGGAACAACAACGGCGGTGACGGTGTCACTAAACCACTCTTCCTTCTGGGTGCAGTTCTTCAGTCCCCAGGCCTCAACAGCTAGTCTGCAAGATCAGAGAACAGTATGGCAGAAAATATAATAATGACTCAATAGCTACACTATAATCATTACATAGAGACTAATCATATACTTATTCAAAACATCATCAACAATATATATATATATATATATATATATAGAAGTAAAATTCAAGTTCACATAATCATGATTGCTAACCTTGTTGCTCTCCCTAGGCGGTTGTGCCTTGCAATCACATTATCAAGCCCCTCCTCAAATATAAGATCTAAGGCTGCTCTAAGCCCATAAAGCAATTGGATGGAAGGAGTGTAGGGCCAATAAGTTCCTATCTTGTAAAATTTGAGGTAATCATTCCAATCAAAGAAAACCCTGACAGATTTAGCAGTCTTTGATGCTTCCAGAGCTTTTGGACTGGCACATACAATTCCCATCCCAGTAGGTAAAGATAGAGCCTTCTGCGAACCCGTTAGTGCAACATCGATTCCCCATTCATCCATGCGGAAGTCGATAGCACATATAGATGAGACTCCATCAACAAGTAACAGGGCAGGATGGTTAAACTGATCTGCAATATGGATATGTAATTACTGGACTACTAAGGTAATATAAATGGTATGAAATTTACGATTGCTTGTAATAATGAAGATTATGCGAATGAAGCCGAAATTTCATATTGCCAACATAGGAAATCATAGAGAGAAGCTACCACATTAGATATTCAAACGAGCATATAAACATACCAAGCAATTTTCTCACAGTTGCCAAGTTGTTAGTTACTCCAGTTGCAGTCTCATTGTGAACAATGCAAATAGCCTTTATTGTATGAGAACGGTCGCTTGAAAGCTTTGATGCAAGTATATCAAGATTTGCACCTTGCCCCCATTCACTTTCTACAACATCAACATCGAATTTGAGGCGTTGTTGTTGATCAATCCAGAGTAGACTAAACTGCCCAATAAGAAAAGTCACTATCCTATCACCAGGTGAAAGTGTGTTTGTTAACGCACTTTCCCATGCTCCAGTCCCTGAATGCAAGCAGTCATGTGAAATATAAATCATGTACAAGAACAACAGAAAATATCCTTCGGACATCAAAATATAAAAGACCGATAGCCTGATAATGTAGAAAACTTGGAAGCAATAACTGAATTTTTCCAAAAAGGATAACCCTGACATAGTAACACTTTTATAGCTCAAAGAGTTTAGTACACTTGAGCAATCAATCAGTATATTGATACTCTAATATTAATCAGAAATTACTGATTTCCTTTTACTATAACGAGTAACACTTTTAATGTTAATATGATTATATCAGGAACTTCAAAGATATCTATAAAGAGAAAGAAAGATTCTAAGGCTTTGTTTTAGATGGCTTTTTATTGCTTCTTAAAATGAAGTTTTAGTACAAAAATTTAATTTTTTTATTAAAACTATGTTTTAAGAAGCAATAAAAAAGCCGTCCCAAACGAAGAGTAAGTTTAACGTTCTTGAATTACACTTAGAAGCTGTTGCGGCCAGCTTGTAAATGTGAAGATTATCCTTACGCATAAAATCATTTTTGAACCACAGAATATTACCTCAAATTTTGTGGGTTAAGTGGTTTTCCAGTTTTGCCAATGATTAGACATAAAAATACATATTGAGTATAAATCTTGAGGGGTTTATATTCATAACACTAATTCCTATTTATTTGCATATTTAACATCTAAATCTTTACATTTACTCATATAACACTCAAACAACTGAATGACATCAAAATATATACATTGAAAGTTATATTTCATTTTGGGTAAGCTAATGTTAGTAATGTTTTTAATGTCATTTAGAGATTAGAGGGCTATATAAGTCAGTATAAAGATTTAGGTGAAATATATATAAATATATAATAATTCAATGAGTAAATCCAACTTAAATATTTAAAATGTTCATTTATCCAGCTTTAAAGTGGTTAACACGCAAAAACATCAAATTATAAAAGTTGGGCATGATGGAATATTAAGAAGATATAATCTGCATTAAGGAATGTCTTCCACTTTAGGGATCCTCTAAAATTGCACTTGAATGAACCGTTGTAAATTTTGGATATTATATACATTATATGGAAAATTTTGTCTAGATATTGCTAGTCAAGTTACTACAACATAGAAATTCCATTAAATCCCCATTCACATATTCACATTTTAAAAGACATTCTATGGATACAACAACAACAACAACAACAACAACAAGCCTTTGTCCCACTATGTGGGCTCGGCTACATGAATCCTTTTTCTCCATTGTGTCCTGTTAAAAGTCAAATTCTCGTTTAAATATAATAAAGAAAGATCATTTCTAATATTTTCTAACCAAGTCTTTTTAGGTCTACCTCTACCTTTCTTAACATAAGTCAAATCTAATACCTCTACTTTCTTAAATGGGCCATCGAAAGGCCACCGTTTTAGGTGACCAAACCATCTAAGGTGACTCTCTCTAATCTTACCTTTCATTGGAGCTACTCCAACATTTTCACGTATAAGCTCATTTCATATTATATCTCTAAGGGTAAAGCCACTCATCCACCTGAGCATACTCATCTCTACAACAATTAACACATTCTATGGATAATAATAAAAATTAGACTTAATTTTTTTTTTTTCATTTTCAACTATTCGTTTGAAAAAGATATGCATTAATGCATACACGAAATTTTGTTAACCGCTTGATTTATTTGAAATCACGATTTGTTATATTTTACTTTTGGAAGTAGAATATAGAAGAGTTTCAAGTGCACCATACAGTCAAGTCAATTAAAAACTATCCCATATAAAAGTAAAACAAAAAATAGAATTTCTCTAAATTAAAATGAGATGCATTTAAAAATTTAAGACAATTTTTAGATGATTTAGTGAAAACATTGTAAAAAAGTTGCAGATCATGCGTAGCAATAATAATTGAAGGAATCATATTTAATGTCTAACATAATATAAGAGGCTAGTAAGAGTTTGAACCTCAACCACTCGCATCCTGTCTATAGTTATACATTCCCCATCTACCTTATTCTAATTAATCATGGGCAAAGATATTCTAAAACCCTAAATATATTAATTCATTTGGAAGCTACTGCAAATTTCAAGTATTAAATTAGGAATTTTAAAAATTTATCAAGGAAAATTTTTAATTGCCAAACCTAGAGCTCAAGCATATCTAAGACTATTGGATTAATGACGAGTGGCATGTAAATGTCTCTAGAACTATATAGATGACTCCAATTCGTATGAGTTGCTCTGCTAAAGTTTTTCTATAATCGCCTCTGCTGATTACTTTCGTGTGTGTTGCTCATTTGATATGAGTTTGTAGAGAGGTATTTATACATCATTGTTGCGGCCTTAGATGTAATCTTGGTGGCTGGTTGTGCTCTCACCATAAATTTAGGTGATTAAATTTCTCTCTCCCCCTCTTCATGTTCTTCATCATGTGGTAAGAATGTAACTACTCCATACATTGAATCTTTTTTTAGAGACATTAGCCCAAAAACATCCTATATCATCACTATCAACCATGTGCGGATCCAAACCTTTTTAAGGATAAATGGATGTTGACTTTTATTATGAAGAGGGTTTTTAGGCTCTAAACCCTTTATCTTCACCGTCATTGGGAAATTATCTAGTGTTCATTTTCCCATTAGCATTTTAAGAAGATTCTTTACTCAAGATCTTGAGATTTATTAGGGTGGATCATTTTGATTTCTCCTATATCATTACTTGGTTAGCTAATAATAACAATTACTAGCATGGATATTTTACCGTATAGTACATTAAAGTCGATGTTCCTTGATGAAAGTTCTAAATTGATCTCATTTTCTTGATGTTACACATGAACCACCCCTTTGACTTATATCTCCCTTCCTAGGCTTTGATTTCAAATTATGAGCCATAGAGCTTATATCACCATAAAGGTCAACAAACTACTTCAAGTGGAAATTACTAGAGCTTCAACATTTTGTCTTTCACGTGCATTTATCCTCATAGATATGAACATATCTAAAAAACATAACAACATCCTTTCAATGTGGTCTAAAAAGAACGACTATTAGAAAAAAGGTCGAATTTGAAAATATGCCTCAATATTGCTCCTATTGCCATATATTTGATCATACTAATGCTAGTTTTAAATTACAAACTAATCTAAAACAAATAATTTATAAGCCCACGCTGACTCAAGAATATGAAACAACTCTCTAAAATGAATTGAAGAAAAATTAAGTCATTGTTGGCCTTTTGAATGATAACTTAGAGCCTATATTGAGGGATAAAGATAGCCCTGAAGGTGGTACCAATACCAAAAAGACATTAATTCCATCAATGAGATCTTGAGTGAAACTCTAATAATTAGAACAAACATATCTTTGAAATTATTAAGATGATTAAGGAGGTTAATAGCCATGAGGACATCTTCCTTGTTTTTGATGATATTAATGAATAGATCTCTCTCAATAAAAGTATAGCCAAGCTCAACAATTTAAATATATTAAGACAAATTGCTGAATACAAGTTTGACATTAACTGCAGAATTAAAGGCTGTCAATCTTGAATTAATCAAAGAAGATACATAAACGATATTTCTAGAATTAAAAATTATAGGGTAAGTGATTTCTTCTTGGGCAATGAGTGATAGAGAATGCTTATACTTAATTTCCTGCCTATTAATGTGGTGAAGGTGAATATGTTTATAATTATTTTGTTTAATCTTGAAATCAATGATATTATTTTTTGGAAAGATGGGAAAGATAACTCTTTTTTCTCTCAAAATGATAGACTATTTTTTGAAAAGATGGCAAAAATTTTTTTTTTTTTCAAAATGACTTGGAGGAGTATTAGATAAACTAAACTTAAACATATTCATAAGTATGTTCGGAATGTTTTTATCCCTATTTAATTTTTTTAAATGTTGTTAACACTTAAAGGATTCATTTATATTGATAATATCATGCAACTAAGATTACTCTCGCATCCAAATATCATTTCTATAATAACATTGAATCTGTGATGTATAAATGTCAAATGATGTCTTGAATTTATATACACATAAATTTTATTTTAGCATGTATTGAGAAAATAAGCTCAACTTGAGTTGATTAGAAAATACTCAATCAATATAAGCTTGGATTGAATTAGCTTGAAAGTTGACTCGAAATCTATCATTTTCTACTTGATTCAAGGCAAAATTGACATTTCCATTTCAAGTTTGAGTTGGCTAACCTGTCTTCAACTCATTATCAACTCTACATGCATATATAAATAACAGAGGTTTTAAGCTCATCAATTTAGTAGTTTTATTATTGGATAGAATTTAAGAACACAACTTGAAATTGATCAAGTAAAAACTTTCCACCTGAGTTCTTTTTTATCTCTCTCAAATTAGGATACCATAATTTGTAAGCCAAGGTTATCACTTTGTTCAATCCTCTTTAGAACAGCTGTGTTTTTCTCCTAACTCATTCGCAGTTCAGATTTTAGAGGAACTTTTTTCTTGAAACTATGATCCTTATACTCTTCCTATCAATTATGGAGCTTTTCCCAAAATTTATGAAGTTGGCCACCCTACAAGCATGCAGTGAGGCTTCTGTCAACATGTCCAGGAAGGTGAAGCTTATATCCACTTCTATGTGAGGAGGATTATCAAGCAATAAAATAATTAAACGGTCATAATTTTGAAAGTTAAACCATAGGGTTTTTTAACTGTCCTAACTCCTACGAAATTCTACCAACTTAGCTAAAATACAACTAATCACCATTATTAAATAATAGCCAGTAAGGAACTGTGCATCAGAAATCATAACTATGCAGCAACAACACAACATTAAAATTAAAAAAAAAAACTAGATAAAAACAGAGAGAAACCTGTGGTGGGAATCAGAAAAGGGGTTCCGCTCGTCGTCTTGAATATCTTCTTAACATCCTCAAGTAGAGTCTTCGTCAAGGCTGGCACAGCCGGAGAGCGGTAGTCTTCATTGTTACGGTTCATTGCTCGGATGACCGGCTCCGGGATGTTCACCGGCCCCGGCACGAACAAATGATTCCTCCCCGGCCCATAAACATAATCCATCTTCTTCCTCAGAGGGCAAGTGAGCTCTATAGAGCGCAAAGCTGCAAGTTTACAACTTTATGAAGTAATCAAAATATTAAAAGCAGTAGAAGAAGAGACGAGAAAGAGAAGTACCTCTTGGCTTCTCTTGCTTGCCTTTCTAAGCAGCGGGGAAAGAAGAGTTTGGGGGTGAAATATAAGAAGGGGTGATATGGGAAAGGAAGCGGGCTTCATTAGAATCCAGCGTGGAGGATAAGAGGGGGTTCGGCGCAAGCAATCGTAAGGCCGAGAAAGAATTTGTAGGAGCGGAAGCGCCAAGATATGATTTTGATGAGGATCAGAAAGGTAGGGAGGAAGGCAGGCCAAGAGAGACTGCACTCCCACACCATATATTTTTTTGAATTTTTCTACTGTTAACATTTTTATTTGGCTTTAGGATGATGAGCCGGCCAAGACCACTTATTTTGATCAAATTAATATAACTTTAGCATCATATTTTATATCAATTACATTAAAAAATAATATTTGTACATTCAATATTGTCTAGGCCCAATTAAATCTCAAAATGAAACAAGCTCAAATGAAAGTTGACGCACAGACTATCAAACTTAGAAAAAAAATTGCAATTAAATTGAAGTCCTCAAAGCTACTTGACATATTTCTTGGTATCTTTATAAACTCTCATTCAACAGTTAGATAACTTGAAATCATCAAGACTATGCATACAACTCGTCAAATGAATTTACTTATAAGCTATCCATTTGTTAAAAGATTTTTAGAGAGAACAAAATCACATCTTTACTTGGAATCCTTTATAAGATCTCTGATTTTTTTTTTTTTGGACATTTAGATCCATTAAGACAAATTCACGTAGACATCACATATGCAAAAACTCAAGATCTCTTGATTGATAGCTAAACCTCTTAACTAACAGACCAAGACGAGTTGCATTTTTCTGTGTATTTTAATAGCTACAAATTAGTTAGACGTATATTCATTTTATAAGAATTATTTATTGAACATTATATTATAATTTTATATTTATTCTTAAATATAGCTTTTTTGTTAGCCTTTATCTAAACTCATGTCTATAAACAGGAGGTCTGAGGGATATTCTATTGCATTTAGTAGTGGAGCTAAAAAAATTTTATAATGGGGGCATAAATTAGGTTCTTTAAAATATTCCTCAAATTTTTTCACTCAAGTTTAAGATGGACATTGATAGTTTAAAAAAAATTATTTGAGTTTGTTATTTTAAAAAGATAAAATTTTTGTAATTTATAACTTTTGTTTTTCATATTTTAAAAGCGCTGAATGGTTATTTTATTATAAATATAATTAAATATTACTTTTGAAATATAATTGACTAAAGTATAATTAATCAACTATTTTCCAATTCTATTTTATATTTGATTTTTTTTTATAATGGTAAAGGAGACAAAGCTCTTTAAACAAATATTATATTTATCTTAAAATCAATTTTAAAATATTTAATTTATCATGATAAAATTTTGATTATGATATTAAAAAAAATTTATTTCTATATAAAAATTCGAGCTAAAAGATG
>NW_021319178.1:2024513-2055280 GCF_001605985.2 Dendrobium catenatum
TGTTGTGAGTTTAGTTATAGGATTCTAGTGACTTGCTGAGCTTTTTTTTTTAATCTAATTTTATGTGATTTAAATGATTTCAAATATAGAAAGAAGATCAGGAGTGTGAGACTAATCAATTAAATGATTCACCGGGTTTTATTATTATTTTGTTTCTTTTGTATTTTAGTTTTTCTTTTATACTCACAAGTGAGAAAATTTATTATTGTATTTATATGACTCAGTGAGTATTGTATACATTTTTGGAGCTATATATATATATATATATATATATATATATATATTGATGTTTTGATCGATAACTTTATTTTCGCTAGTATTTATATTGATAAAAGAAATTAGATAGCTTTGATTATTATTTATTATAAGATAAAAGAATAATTATTTCAAATTAGATTCTAGAGCATGATAACATGATAGTTACTTGCAATGATCTGAACACTTTTTATAATAGAAGCAATGAATGAAAATGACCAAAATTAGCTTTCTGTCTACTCTTCGTCTCCCTTCTTCCTTTCCTTATCGAGCAAGTCATAGCTAAAATGGGAGGTGGCACTAGAATACTTTAATGTATATAAAAAAAATAATGTTAGTGGCCTAGTGCCATAATGCTTAGATCTAATGATGGAGTGCTACATGTCAAATCCAAAATTATTGTAGAATAGAGACTCAAACACCGCAATGACATTTTATGATGTCGTTGTGCTCTTAAAACTAGCATCATAGTCCTCACAAATAGAATGCCAAAGTGCTCAAATTCAAACAAAAATTCAAAAATTCATATTTTAAAATACTTTTCAATTTTGGGTTGTTATAATCTCCGTGTCTTTGAAAAATATCACCCTCAATATTTCTATCAATCCAAGAGAGGGAACATGCTCAAAAAAAAATTTTTAAATCACTTCGACTAATTAATATTCAAATAATTATAAATCTGAAATCACATCAAAATTGATTCAAAGATGGGTTAGGGGTGTCACGACTTGACCCGATATGACCCTATCCAACCTCCCAAGTATTACTAGGGGTGTCAATTTGGGTCGACGGGTCGGGTTCGGGTCGAACCTGAGTTGACCCAGTTCTAAACGGGTCAATCCGAACCCGACCTATTTTTGCAAACGGGTCGGCTATCTCAACCCGGACCTGACCCATGCGGGTTGCCGGGTTGACATGACCCGACCCGATTTTTTTTTATTTGGGTGGCGGCGAAGCACTGGTAGCGGCGGCCCAATTGCAGAGGCGACAGTGGGGAAGGCCGGCCAGGAGAACCACGAAGCTCTAAGAAATGCGCAGGCGCGCAGTGGCAGGCGGACAAGGTGCAGCGGCCAGCGGGCAGTCGACACGAGTCGCAATTCGCGAATGCCTAAGCTGCTCAGCCCGAACTACTGAACCTGAAGCGATGCCCAGGAGCAGTCGCAGCGGCAGTGGGCACGTGTCACGACTCGCGAAAGGCGAAGTGAGAACTTTGACACGATGCGACTTGATGTGTCGGGCGATGCGGGCAGCAGGATAGTCGAAGCGGGAAATGACCATTTCCGGGTCATTTTTGGGTTCACAGGTCAACCCGAACCCAACTCGATACTGGTCAATTTATTGAACCCGAATCCGACCCATTTCACAAACGGGTCGACCCCAACCCGGATTTTTTTGGGTCGACACGAACCCGAATTTTTTCGGGTCGGGTCAAAAATTGACACCCCTAAGTATTATCATGCCTGATCATGGCAAGAAACAGAAATTAAGCCCAAGAATCAATTGGAGAAGTGTTGAAAAACTAAACTTCTCATTTATATACAAATCAGAAAAAACTATTAAATATAATAAAAACATAAGACAATTGAATCTAAAAAATAGTTTTTTATATATCTCTCAAATATATATATATAAACCTCAGATTATATACGGCCAACATAATCAAATCTGAGGTTTATCTACAACATAATCCATTTTATATATCTCTCAAATATATATATTTTAGTGTTTGGCAATTAAAGTACAATAAAATAAAGTCAAGCTAGGAAAAAAATGAAACTAACCAAAAGCATACATACACCATAGATTAGAGCCTGATATCAAAACTATTTAGCTCGCTCCTTTCCCTTTTCCTAGCATAAAAATGAAAACAAAAGCATGAATGAGCTGACATGGCTCAATATGTTATCATAGTCTAAAACAGAAATCAACAACTTAAACTACAAGAACTTAAAATGTTGTGTTAAAATAATGTACGGAAAGTTGAAATTGAAGCATGTACTGATATTGAATTAAAATAAATATTTAAACAACTACTTAAATTGTATTGAGATTAATTGAAATATAAATAAATATTTCATAATAACTATTAGAATGGCCCTCAAACCCAACTTCCAACATATAATAAATAATAGAATCTTTCTCCTCGCCAACAAAATTCTCTCTCTGCCAACAAAATCCCTCCTTAGCCCGTAAGCTTCACAACTTCCAACACATAATGGATAACAAAATCCATTTTTACCGCCAACATAATCCATTCTCTCTGACAATAAAATTACTTTTTCATATAATTCAAACATTTCAAACAGAAATGCTAAAAATAAAGTTTATTCTACACTACTGAAACAATCACAATATTATTATATAATTTTACAAAAATGCCTTAACGGTTGTTAAATAATTTCGCACATGAAGTTCTACAGGTTGCCAAAACTAAGTTTTCAAAATTTTATCACATTACGGTCAAAGATTAATTATAATATCATTATGAAATTTTAACTGAACTGAAACACTATTTTTAGATGTTAAAATAAAATTTTGAATTAATAAAAATTGCTGCTTTTCAAAACCACCCAACAAAAAATTTCAAATAAATACTCAAAATGTCCAATAGTCATACCAACATTATATAAAAAGTTACATAGTTGGAATTTACCTGAATACGCCAAAATTGTATTTTTTAAAATAAAATTATAAATTTGATCAAAAAAATAAAAAATAAAAAAAGAATTATTAAAAATTGAAATAACAAAATGCAACTTACATTGATTCGAGCAATTATTTGAACTAGGCTGATAGCTTAAAACGATTCAAAATGGCCCAAAACAGACTTTCTCTCTCTAAAAATATCTCTTCTTCTCTCCCTAGTGTTGGTTGATCAAACAGATCAAATGACGAAACAATGGATTTAGATATTTTTAATTGCAAAATTTAGCCCAGTGCCTAGGCACCACAGTTCTAGCATCAGGGCGCTAGCTAGCTCATTTTCCAAAATTCAGAACTAACAGCACCGGGGAGCCATTATTCTAGCATCGGGGCACTCCGAGGAAAACAATTCCAAATTTCACAACACATGCATTCAGACCCTTGGAATCCACTATAGAAGACATGCATACCTTTTTCATGCACACAGATCATTCTCAGACATATGCAAGAGAGTTTAAATGTAGAAATTAAATAGGTTACTTCTGTTAAGGCCTGTTTTTAGTCTTTGTTGTTAGAATTTTCTTTCTCAGGTTACTTGTAATTTGATTTTCTTTACTTCTTAATATATGAGCTTTTAGCTTCGGGTTTACCCAAAAAAACTAATAATATATATTCAGTATAAATATGCACGATTCCACTTCATCTCACGATAATTTGTTCATTTTAGGAAATTAGAGGTTCCAAACATAAAATTCTTGGCCTTCAGTTTTTTTTTTTTTTTTTGGCTTGGGCTCCATTATTTTCTCTTCACTGAAACTTTTCTTTCACCTTGTTTTTTTTTATTTTTATTTATTTTTTTAATTTTTTTATTGGGCTTCAAAGGAAATTGCAACTATAGAATTCAATGACATTCCTCTAACAATGAGCACAAGGGGTGAGAGTGGGAAAAAGTTAACTTGTAAGCGTGCTCAAGGTCGGCTCAATAAATTACTTATGAGCCAAGCTCTATGAACTAACGAGTTAAACTTGTGGCAACCCTACTGACTCGTTTGCTCGTAAACATACTCATTTGAAAAATACTGTTGCGGGCTAGAATATACGCGGCGATAGAGTTAGAAAGTTTTCGTTTCAACGTTGTACAGATATCCAACACACAAACAGAGAAGAAATAAAAACACTAGGATTTTTACGTGGAAACCCTGGAAAGGGAAAAACCCATGGGCCACACCCAGTTGAAAGAATTCCACTAGTATTTTCTTGAGATGCAAGAGGCTGACTCGTCATTAAAATTTAGGACGATCAAATTACAATGATTCACTTCCGGATTGAAATCAAGTTACAACGTTGGGCAGAGTTCCGGCGTCACTTAGAGATCGGGCTAAATTCCGGCGTTGATTGGAAGTCGGGCAGAATTCCGGCGTCAGTTGGAAGTCAGGAAGAATTCTGGCGTCGCTTGGAAGTCGGGCAGAATTTCGGCAGTGGTCGAGGAGGAATTTCTTCCCTCATTTCCTTCTTCTCTTCTCTTCTCTTTCTCTTCTTATTCTTGCTTGGGTCCCCTCTCAAGAGAAATAAGGGGCTATTTATAGTTTTTTGAGGATGACATGACCCGTAAATAGGAGGATCAAGGGCAAAGGTAGAGTGGTTCGGATTGACGACCGCTATTGAATCCCTTGACCGTGAACCGTTTGTCATATATTTAAAGGACTTAATGATATCGGAATTCGGCAATCTTGAGCTCGTTGGATTCATCTCATCGAGCCGCTCGATTCGACTATAAGCATGTCATGTTTGAAAACCGCTTGGTAATCCAAATTGTGGTTTGAACCATCCAACAATGCTTCGGGTCTTCGATTCGGACCCATTTGGGCTCAGATCGAGTTGAATTTGATGTCGTTGGGTTCGTATTTTTGAGACGCTCATTTTGACTTTAAGTTTGCTGAAATCGGAGTTCAAGTGATCCCAGATTTAATTTTTGAAATTTCTGGCTTGATTTTGCCTCAAGATTTGTGCCCGATTAAGAGATAATTTTTTATGATATATCAATACTAATATAAAATATACTTAAATTATATTAGCATTCGGGAGTTTAAGTATAAAATTATTAAATATATTTAAAAACTATATCTCACTTCTTAATATCAAATGATTTCTTAATATTTCTCTTCCAATTTATTATTTGTTCTCTATTTTGTTATACCAATTGCTTGAATCAAACTAATTTTCTTTCTTTATAATAAATGAGCTACCTCGTGAGCAATCTCGAATTTGTAGACTTTAGCTTGAGCTCGAGTTTGAACTCAATTAATTAATCAAGCTCAAGCTCAAATCGGAAGTAACTTAATCTCGGCTCGACTTGTTTACACAACTAATGAATAAAATTGAATTATGGAAATTTCTTTTTTGTTTTGCTTGCTTTAATGTGAAGTTACAACCAGCCATAATATGGCAGTGCTAATTTCCAAAACAACTAGTTAATTTTTAAAGATATTTTCTATTTGACAAATAACCTTCACTACTAATTGGTCTCTTTAAAGTTTCATTGGCACAGTTTCTTTGCTGCTTTCTATAACTACTTTCTAGTACAAAAATTTTTTGAATTAAAATTTTTTTTACTAAAAAATAGTTTTATGAAATAGCAAAAAAACTATTCCAAACGAAGCCTAAATCTCTCATAGATAAACACATAAGGCTTTTGTAGCATAAGTTTTACGTCTTTCAATTATGGAAATGAAGGAAGATGGGATAGAGATTGAGAGAGAAACTTCTCCCATTGAGGCCTTCAAATCAATAATTACAAACAAAAAATCTGCAGTTCTTTTGTTAGGCAGACTCAATTAACAACCAAATATTACTCCTAAACCTATTTGAAATAAATTTGGAGTTCAATTTCTTCTAAAATGGTCTGTCTCTTATGTTAATGCTCCTAAACTATTGGTTTGAAACCACCCCACTTGATTTGCTTTTAACGTTCATTTTGTCATACCATCGCTATTTTTGTTTTTGTCAGAGCAGAAAAATATGATCTTGTAACATTTTGCATTTTTTTGTGTTAATTTGGTTCTCTTCCTAATAAGCATCATACATGAAGAAAATACAAATGCAAAAAATAATGTCAGTGAAGGGATTGTCACAGTGTAGATGTTTTCATTTGCTCGTTGGTGCATTCTTAAGACCAATCGCAACCGAACGGCAAAGAAGTGTATGTCGTCTGGCAAACAATCCAATCGAATGCAAAATTGTCCGCTAATCTCTGAGAGTGAACAATGCAAAAATTGATTTACAGGATTTGCGGATGAAGCGCACGAAAGAGGAGAACGACGGTTCATTTGCAGCAAGATGAAGAAGATCACGAAAGAGAAGAAGAAATGGAGTTCGATTGGAGATAAGTTACTGCATTTTAGAGTTTTACTACATTTTGGAGTGGAAAATGAGTTTTTAGGTTGAATATGACCTAAGTGATTCCAATTGAGGCCATTACTTAACCTGGCTATATTTCAGTTGATATTCATTTAGAAGAAAATTGTGATGTCAGTATTGAATATGTGGGTGGTTAGCTTCACACTTATGTACTTACCTTCCTAAATAATTTTGGGTACTTAGACTTTTTGGTTCCTTGTGATTGTTGCTAGATTAAGTCAATCAAGGTATCATTTTGTGTGCTGTCTGCTCACAGCCCGATCACTTTTTTCCGTATTTCTTGTAATCTTAGGAAAAGGAACCACTGGCTCGTAGGTTTTTTCTTTTTCTTTTTTGCGTGTAGCTCTTTCGAGCATTAGGGAGCTGGAGGTTCCTTCTAAGGTCTCTGTAACCGGTTTTTTGAAATTAACACGTAGGCCCCATTGAGGGTTTTAACAAAAAAAAAGTATCATTTTGTTAGAAAATTGTGTTGTTTGCTTCTTTTTTCTATAAAGCCAAATCTGCTGTATGGCAAGTGTTCGAAACATCAGGCCTCTTCTTGGAACTCAAGTTTGTTTTGGGATCCCATTGTCCCAAAAATTTTGGGCTTTGTATAGAACTATTTAATTGATTATATTTAAGCAATCACTATCAAAATTTTTTAATTAGTGCAGCACTTGATAATAACGGTTTGAAAATTGCAGCTAATTCAAGGAATTAGAAATAGTTTAAACCGCTTCTGAATTCAACATATAACATCAGATTAAGCCGATACTACCAAACCCATCTAATGAGCTTAATTCATCCAGCACAGACTACTGCACGAAAGTCAGCAATTTGCAGCGGATTTGGGGCAGACTTTGCGAATGAAATTTTTTTTCCTAAAATTGCGACGGTTTTGCGTAGGAAGTTTTCGTCGCAATTTTTAAGGGATTTGAGGCAAAAAATCCATTGCAAATCCGATACAAAAAATCCTATATAAACTGGTTGACTACCATTTCTTTCATTTGCTCCTTTTTTCTACACCGGCGACATTTCTCGACTCCTTTGATGATGTTCCCTTTAGCATCGGCTCCTTCGACGACATTCCTTCCTCTCGCATCTGAAGTTACAGTTCCTCGCCATTCTTCATCTTCACAGCTATTGTCTCCCCTCTCACCACATATATCAGCCGCATCCTTCGACAATTCATGTCGCCTCCTTCAACGATGTTCCTTCCTATCAAAACTGAAGTTGGTCGCCGTTCCTTCGACACTTCCTCGACGTCGCCTGACCTCTTACTGTGAACTTGCTCGGCTTCTTCCACAACATTCCTCCTGTCGGATCCGATCAAAACTTACTCGTTGAGAAGATATCCATCTTTCTTCCCTTAATATTATGAGTCTACTATTCATAATAATGGTGTACTAGATGGAGATATTATGAATAGAATTCGTGTTGGATGGTTGAAATGGAGGAATGTATCTGGCTTATTGTGTGATAGATAAGTTCCTCTCATACTTAAGGAAAATTTCTAAGAAATGGTGATGAGATCTGCAATGATTTATGATGTAGAATGTTAGTCATTAAAAGAGAAGCATAATACTAAGTTAAGTGTTGCAGAGATGAGGTTGCTTAGATGGATGAGTGGCTGGATGGAGATATTATTAGCAGAATTCATGGATTGTTGAAATGGAGGAATATAATAGGCATATTGTATGATATATAAAAATCCCCTCAAACTTATGGTAAAATTCTAAAAAATGGTGGTGAGTCCTGCAAATGCTTTACGGTGTTGAATTTTTGCCATTAAAAGAGAAGCATAATATTAAGTGTTACAGAGATGAGGATACTTAGGTGACTGAGTGGCTGGCTAGAGATATTATTAGCAGAATTCATATTGAATGGTTCAAATGGAGGAATGCATCAGCCATATTATATGATAGATAAGTGCCCCTCAAATTTAAGAGAAAATTCTAAAAAATGGTGGTGAGATATGTCATGTTTTATGGTATAAAAGTTGGCCATTAAAATAGAAGCATAATATTAAGTTAAATGTTGCAGAGATGAGGATGCTTAGGTGGATGAGTAGCTTTATTCTTAGAGACATGATATGAAATGAGAATATACATGAAAAGGTTTAAGTAGCTCCACTGGAAGATAAGATTAGAGAGAGTCACCCTAGATATATAGTTTGGTCACATAAAATGATGACCCTTCGATGACTCAGTTGGAAAATTAACTAGGTGTATTAATATGTTGCAATAATTCACACACAGTCTTCTATTGCCCAATATACAATGGGTGCATGATGGAGGCGTACAAACATCCATGTAAACTCCTAAAATCATCACTAATGCACATATTATTTAATTTTTTTTTAAATTGATACAAATATCATTGTTTGGTTGTAGAATTTTATAGTTCAAGTGTGTTATAGATATTCAAAAATATAGAAGTTGGATGTATAATTGATTGTTGCCTAGACTCAAGACATTAACACATGAATTTATAAATTGAGTGAATTATTTCATTTAGACACGCTACCAATTACCTTCATTTATATCAGAGGGTAGGTTTCGTTGTCCATATTCCAAATACAAAAATCAAGCCTACCTCATACTAGATGAGATTACTATTGATCTAGATCACATTGAATTCATGCCAGAATATTAGTATTAATGGACTTCGTATGATGAGTACGAGCCTCATTTCTACTCTCAGTGCGACCCATATACAAGTTTCAATATAGTTGAGGAAGATAGAGTTAGGGTATTTGAGGACTTGATTTATGATGTAATTTGGCCACAATTTCAACAATATACGGATGAATCCCTAAGTAAGGAGGCCTACATCGGCCGAGGATGACAACGATGATACATATCTGCCTAGAGTGTTTGTACAACTATTTTTGATGCTTTATATTTCCTTTGATATATATGAACTATTGAAAGTTTAACAGTGTTGTAGAATTTTATGAAATTTAATTATTTATTTGAGTTATTGAAATGTTACTGTTAGATTACCATTGCTTTTTTTTACTACATTTAATTATTGCTTTTAAACGGTTTGGATTTGTACTTTGGAAATCTCAATAATAGATAGCATGTGCTATTTTTTATTTATTTATGCTACAGGTTTCCGACGAATTTGCGGCGAAATTTCCGTCGCAAATGTTGATACGATGATCTAGTATCGTTGTTTAAGCTAGAAATTAATATCTGTCACAAATGAGGGAGGCTTTGGGACAGATTTTCCGCACAATATATGATAGATATTCCACCACAATTTTGGATGGAAATTTCCACCATACAGCTCCCGCAAATCTGCCGCAAAATATTTACGGATCCATTGCAAATACTTTCGCAATGCGGGTTTTAACGGCGGAATAAATTTCGTTGCAAATCCGTCGCAAATCAGGATTTGTGATGGATTTCCCATGTTTAGCCATGGATTATTCCGCTGCAAAAAGCTGAAATTTCTGTAGTGGATGCTCTAAAATAAAAAAAACCCCTTATTTCTCACTCAACGCCCCTCTTCTCCATTGCTGCCACCGAGTGATCCCTTCCTCTAACTCTTTGAGCCAGCAGTGCAATTTCCCTTCCCCAATGGTTGGAAAACAGTCGTGAAAGATGTTTGCAATGGACATCACCCATATATAGCAATCTTGCAGTGGCTTTTGAAGCGCCGCTAATCTTTTTGTGACAGTTAAAAGATATCATAATAGCCCATAGAAGGCACTGTGAAAGCCTTTTTCTAAAGTGAATAATATCAAAATCACTAAAAAAAAAACCATTTATGGCTAAACAATTGTGATCAATTTAAGAATGGCTGATTAATCTAATCTCTTCTAGTTTTAACCTGAGCAGGGACTAGCTCTTTTATCTCAGCAGTTTTGGATTTTATTGGTGAAATTTTCTGTATGGAGGATTGCGAAGCAGTTGTGGTTCTTGGAGCTGCCAAATCCATCAATCTATTTGATTGCATTTGGCAATGTTTCTGATGATTATGAATGAAGAAACATAAGGAAAGGAATCCACAATTGCTGGAAGAAGACAGATCTCCTACAGCAATGGGTTTAGGTGTGTGTCCCCCACCCATTCCCCATCAACTATGTTATATAACTTGAGTGACAAGGATTAGAATAGCAAATTTTCATAAATTTTATTGCTCGAATTGTTATTGGGTGGTTTAACTTCTTAAGTTTTTTGCTTTATATTATGTTAAAGCTATTGTATTTAGATATGCTAATTGTCTAACTTTCATGATTTTATGACTTTATTTGAGACGACTTTCTTATTGTTTTTTAGAGTAAATTTTTAAGGTAAAAATTTTTGTAATAAAAAATTAATTTAAAAAGCAATAAGAAAATCATCACAAAAGAAGCCTCTATTTTTAATTTATTTTGAATTTAATATCTATTTTAGATTGCCGATCACCAAAAAATTAAAATTCACAACAAAATATCAACTGATATTTTTGACTTTTATCACATTTCTAATGAGCTATTTAGAATATTAATATGAATATTAGTGTTGTGAACAGATAAGCTTAAAGTATTTTGTATATTATTTATTTTTTAATGATGAGTGTAGAAATATAAATTTAATGTAGATATCAAATTTAAAATCTTTTATTAACAAAATTAATTATTACAAGAGAAATTAGTCTGTGCGGAGTCCGGACTGGAAGAATAATTCGAACATATGAGTGTATATACAATATATAAATTTGTACTTAATATATATATCAAATTTTTATGCACATTATATACATACAATATAGACTCTCACAATCCGAATAATTTTTTATGTCCAATTCGCACATAATAATTTCTCCTACGGCGAACACCATAATGCACTTAGCTCCTTTTATCTGATTACATAACAGAGTAAAAAGTGGTCATAAAAACGTGAGAGAGAGAGAGCGAGAGAGAGATAAGTGAAGACAAATGAGGAGACAAGAGACAGTAATGAAGGCAGTGAGGACACATGGTGTTCGTACAGATTGAAACTGTTGGGAGGACATGAACAGGAAGCCTGAAGACCTTTCTGATTGAGAGTTCACTGTTAACTGTTAAGAGCTATTTCTCTAAGCAGCCAATGGAGCAAAAGAGCTATGCTATACATTCAATTTCCAGCTAAAAAAATTCATGGCAGATATCCTATGCCTGCTTACTAAAACTTTGAATATAATACATAGGTAAATTTTAGATCAGTAGGCTTTCTATAATCTCCCCTATCACTGTGTTTCTTACAACAGCACATCAAAGTTAATAAGAGGGAGAGAGAGAGAGAAGAAACATGAAATGCATAGGGCAGTCGGGCTCTTTCCTTCATCCCGGGGCACATCTTTCTATGTTTGATTTCTAGTTGGTCATGATATTGCTGGTTCTGACGTTGACTGTTTGTGAACACCTCCTTAGCTTCATTTCTCATTAATGTCACATTATCTAGTTCATAATTCAAAAATAATTGTAGTAATAATTACAATTTGCCTAATAATAATGCTAATAAGTTTTTTTTTCTGAGTTAGTAGTTAGAGGATAGCAATTTTTTCATTAATTTATGGAGCCATTTTAATAGTTCAGTTACTAATATATCTATTTTTCTCAGTAGAAATCGTGTAGGGAAATTTAGGGTAATGTTTATTTTCTTGTACCATGATTGTAGAAGAAATCAAATATAGGATTGTAAAATTTGAGATGAATAGTGGGAAGCTAATTTTTTAGTGATATTTAGAATCTCCTTTCATTTATTTTTTTGTGTATTTTATATTTGTCTAATTTGATGCAAAACATCTTAGTTAAAATATTATTTAGGCATATGTTATTTAGTTTGTTTCAAGGATTCTAGAATGTTTAAGATTCCTCTAGATTTTTTTTTTTTGCTAGCTTATAAGTATAGGAGTTATAAGAGGGAAGAAGTATGAATATATTTTTGAAAATTTAGCAGGGTTTTCACTGTTTGTGTGTTCAAGCTCTGAAGAGTTTTATTTGAAATGCTTCATCGAATGATCTCCCTACATAATTAATGAAGAAAATTCAAAATGCACTATGATGTTATACATCACACATGAACTTTGCTCATTCTTCATCACTTGTAGCTCATAGGTCTCACTTGATCGTTGTATGAAAAGGCCATCGTCGCATATGACACATGCTTGCTCGCCACTCACTCAGTTGCTCGCCATCACAAGATTCTCCGCTCCTGTACCCCACCTTTGTGAAACTTGCATGCGACGCTATGTTGTCACGACCATAAACCTCATGACATCCGTTGTGAAAGTTGCTTATTGTTCGCCAACTACTAAAAACTCAAATCTATGCAAATTTTGACAAGTTGCAGCTATTTTTACTATAATTGATTAGCAAAAAATTTGAAAACCTCTACAATATTTGTCAAATTGCAACAATTTTTACTACTATTAATTAATTACATGTGATTTAAATTGCTGCTAAACATCTTTTCTTCTAAAATAAAATGCCCTTGTGCCATATCCTTCTCTGAATTTTTTTTTGCCCTAGATGCAACTCCTTACAACAAAAATCTCTAAAGGTTCTTCTTATGCTTATTTTATGTTATTTTTTCTTTCTTTTATTGCATAATCTTTTTCCTTTTCTTCTATAACATTTTTCTTTTTCATTTTAAACTTTTAGACAAAAATAAATGATTGGCGGCAATTTTAATATACCAAGGTGATGGAAGATATGCTTTAATATTCAATTCAAATGTAGTTATTTCTTCTATAAATTAGATACATGTTATTATTATTTTTCTGTGAATTTTGCTGAGGTCCTGATTTTCTTATATGCCCAGCAAAATGTTTAATCTAATTATGTCATTGACATCCAAACTTGATTAATATCTTGAATCAAAATTGTTTTTTTTTTCTTCTTCTTTGATCTCCATTAAAGTGGAATTGTACAAGCCTTTTTTTAACAAATATATTGTATTGTATGCTAATTTCAAATTTTAAATGTTACTTTTATTTGCTAAAAATCGATTTCAATCATCTTTTAAGTTCTTTCTGATTTTTATATCTTTTAAGTTTGATCATGCGAGATTAAAGTTTCGGGTCGGATCATCAGGTCATACGGTAAGTTGAAAAAGACCCGACAAATATTCAAATTTCATTGAATATAGTCGTCGGGTCACCACGTGGCGACATTGTATTGAAATTCGAACGTATAGCTAGCTATTGAAATTCGAACGTATAGCTAACTATGTCCGAACTCTGTACAGAATAATTTCTCCATAAATTGACAGACATTCCTCATTGCACCATGGACTCGCATAGCTAGGACTCATTCCTAAATGATGAATAATGAATAATGACCCATCCATCCAGTCCAATACCTTCACGGTTGCTTCACTTTCTTGATACACTCCAGTCATATTTATGAACATATCATGACTGAAATTACTTATTTAACCACAACTTTTTTAAAAATTTACATCCACATATAAAAAATAAATAAAAGTTTTGCTGATGATCAAATACCCTTCAAAAAGATTTTAAAATCATATTTATTAGTGTATATACGTGTGTGTGGACATACTGCTGTGAGCCCATACGTCTCCATACTGTTTAAACAGTGCTGCATTCATTGAAGACAAGATCAATTTATTTGTCACCAGCTGGCTCTTAATGTCCATGTTGCTTTGTTTTCATTATTAATTGCATCTAAAAGACCCTTCATATGGATCTCATGACCATGATGTATGCAAAGCCAATATTAATCAGCTTGGGAAAAATATCACAGTGCTACAGAGCTTGTAATGAGGAAACAGCTGGCTCAGGCACTGTTTCTCTTATCTTTGGGCTAATTAAGGTTTCGTTCAGAACAACTTTCTTATTGCTTCTTAAATTAATTTTTTAGTATAAAAAGTTTAACTTTTGTATTAAAAAATTGATTTAAAAAATAGTAAGAAATTAAGCTATCCGAAAGGAAGTCTAAGTTGAACTAACTTAGCTCAAATTCAGCTCGATCAATGCATTCTGAGTTAAGCTTGAGAAGCTAACGAGCAAAATTTGAATCAACCATGACTCGGCCTATTTTGCTTAAAAATATTTAAAAATTATATCTAATGTTCTTATTGAAATGATTTGATATAGGTTTTCTTCTAATTATTTTTTATCATTTTATTATGAGAGCTAGCTACTTGAATCAAAATAATTTACTAAAATTTGTACAATATAATTAAGTTTGACCTTAATTTAGAATTTAAATTTAATTAACTAATCAATCTTAAATTAAGATTTTATTTGAGAAGACTTTTGAAAACAAATTTTAATAAAAAAAAAATTAAGAAAGTTGGGAGTGACTGACACAGTTCTACTTGACATTTATAACTCTAGGCTTCCGCTAATAGATGGGTTTCTTTCAAGTCCTCTCGAACTGGTATGCACGTGTGTGACAGATGCATAAATTAGTAATTTCATTAGTTATAATATCATAGAAGGAATGAAAGTAAGAAGTTTTGTTCAAAGAAAGTGAAAAATGGTAGAGGAGAGGAAACCTACCTCTCCATAAGTAGAAATGTTGCTTTCTGCTAATAATAGAAGTAACAGTCACAGCTGCTGCAACAAGGTAGCTAATGGCTATTGCTTGAATGATCTAGAAAGCGAGAGAGAGAGAGAGAGAGGTCAAGTCATGTAGAAATAAAGAAGGCATTATAGGTTGTACAGGTATGATAGCATTAGAGAGAGAAAGAGCCAGAGAGAGAGAGAGAGATTGACTTGTATGTGCTCCCATTCCCATATCTACAAAAGCATATCAACAAAAGCTTACTTAGAATTTCCCCAAAAAAAAAAAAAAAAGCTTACTTAGATTCTAGCTGTCTTCCTCTTGAAACACCTCACGTGCAGCTCCATAAACGATTCAATTCAATCCCACAAGCCAATTGAAATACCATTTTAAATGATTGACAATGCAGCAAAAATGTTAATTTCAGACAGAATTTTTGACTGAAATTGATTCGCCAGCAAGAGATTTTTTGATGAATTCCGACAGATTTTCAACGAATTTTTTTAAAATATTTCCGACGAATTTTCTGCGGATTTATTTCCAACCGAATTTTAAGTTTTCTTAAAAATGACAATCAGAAACATTTAAATTTTTCATTTTGTTAAATTAAATTACATATTACTAAAATAAATAAAAAATTAAAAACCTAATAATATACTAATCAAAATTTTAGTATTATATATAACATCTAGCAGATAATCCAATGCAAAAAGAAGATGAATTAATCCAATATTTGTTGTATTTGAGTGTTGATCACTATGCAGCTGGCTTTAATCTCAATAACTTTGCTTAATAAATCAGCCTTCCGGCACCAATTCATCATTATTAATCGTATGCCACATATATCTAAAATGAAAGAAAAATATTAATAAGAAAGAGATCTATAAGAGAGATGATCATGGGAAGTCATGATGAGGAGAATACATAATAGAAGAAGACGAAGAAGAAGAAGGTCGAATACTACTACCTCCCGCCTGAGTCAGTACTGTAGTTCTCCTGCTCCGTACATCTCCCTGCACACCACCATCATCCACCTTATAACCCATCTGCGCCGCCGCTGCGGCCGCCACTCCCAAATTCAAATACACCATCCTCGAATCTAAGCTCAGGTTCGCCGCCGCCTCCTCCCTCGACGCAACCATCACCGCGGATTGCACGAGCTCGAGGCACAGCCTAAGCTTATTCGGCTCGAAATGGGCGGCGTTGATTCCCGGAAGCGCCCCTTTAAAGAGAAAATCTGACGTCAGGGACCGCAGTATATCGAGCGGCGTTACGCCGTCGAGCGTGCGGGCGTTTGGGTCGGCGTGGTGGTCGAGAAGCACGGCGACCATGTCGGGGCTGACGAGCTGGGCGGCGATATGGAGGGGAGTGCGTCCGGTGGGCCCGGCGGGGAAGTTGACGTCGGCGGCTCCGAGTTCGAGGAGGGCTTTGACGACCTCGCGGGTGCAGTGCTCGACGGCGTAGTGGAGGGCGAGGGCGTCGTCGAGGTTGAGGCCTTCTCCCATGACCATGAGTTTGACGAGTTCGACGTCGGAGGAGTCGAGGGCGCGGCGCATGCGGCGGATTTTGTGGTGGTGGTCGGTACAAAGGGAGGTGATGTGGTCGGAAGACGAGGAGGGAAGACGGGAGGAGAGCCGCCGGAGTTCTTCTAGTTTTGCGACCACGTCGAGGGGGAGGTGTTTGGCGAGGATTTCGGGTGGTAGACCGGATTTGGCTACCAGATGGGAGCAGGTGGACCAGAGTTGATGCATCTCATGTTTCCGGGCGGCCATTAGGACTTTCATCACGTCCTCGATTGAAGATTTCTCCACCATGCTTTCAAGCTGCTTCTGCGCAACGCCATTAATGGATCTTTTAGTCAGTTTATAAAATAATCGCAGTTAATTAACGTAAAATTTAGTATTTTTTTTTTTAAAATTTAATATTGAATATGCAATTGTAATTTTGCAGGATTTTAGCATCTGCTGATCAAAATTCAGCGCTTCATCATTCAAGATGTTACATGGAAGTCAAATTTTTTTTTTCTCAATTTAATAATTATTTTTGATATATTGCATGCAAATTATTAATTATAAACTATTTATTAGAGTAATATTTTATTTTGCTCAATTTTTTTTTTCTGTGAGATTATCAAATAATTAATAGAAAGTTTGAATCTCAGTAAGTACGTGAACTACATATTTAAAAATTTCACTAATTATTAAGAGAGACAGATTGTCGACTCGTTGGGAAGCAGAAAGAAATCATATTTTCAGTACTGTTTCTAATTTTAAAACTTGAGTTAGATTTTGATTAGAATAACTGCCTGAACTAAGCTTCTTTTCCTTTGGTGTGTTGCTGTTCTAAGGGGAAAATTCTGGCCTTGTTTAATTAATCAAGCAAATTAAATTTCAATTAGGATTTAAGAACTTAAAATAAAATAAAATATTTTTTTAAAATTTTGAAAGCTGTTATTTTAATCTTTAAAATATATAATACTTAGATGAAACTATTTATTACTAAATCATAAAATAAGATTTATGTTAAATGATTAAGATTAAAATTATCAAAATTAAATGTTATTTATTATTGGTATAATTTTTAATGAATGAATAAATAAAATTAAATTGTTAATATGTATAAGAATAATTCAAAATTAGGGAACTAAATAAGCCCTTAAATGAATGTTACTTATGTCTAGTAAGAAATGTAGTAGTTTTGCGGGAAGATTTAATGGAAGTATAGATGGAGCTGAAGAACACCTAAGCTGCTCTCAATAATTCAGAAGGGAAACAGCGCATATAATGAACTGGAGAAGAATGATAAGGTAAAAAAGGGCTTAACCCTAGTTTTTGAACCAACACTGGAAACTGTAATTGGACCTCTACACCTACTCCGACAAGCTTACTGTAGCTACAGTTTCAAAAAGAAACAGGCGTTGCTGAGAGGAAGAAAGCATTTGATTTCCTAAAAAGAAGAAAGAAAGAAACAAAAGCCATACAGAAATTCCTTGCTTGGTGTTAACAAATCAATCGCAGCAACAAAAATGCTCAACTTTGATCGAGCTGTAAATATGGCAAGATTCGATGAGAGCTTTTTTCAGCTTTAGATTGATGGAAGAAGAAGAGGAAGCAAAAGGAAGGGTGAAACATGGAAATTGCTTAATTAAGAGCTCATTTGATTGGCTATATATGGAAATGATGATCATTTCCCACTTATTTCATGTCTGAAAGAGAAGAATGACATCAAAAGTTTTTAAAGATATTTATGAAACATGAAATCCATAAAAATCCAAATCCAAGAAAATGATGGATTCTAAGGAAAATGATGGATTCTGATAAATTTATTTATTTTTTGAAAAGTATGTTATGTAAGTTCAAGCAGATAATGAGCCCTATGGTCAGAAACCCCTTACAGATATCTGCAACTGAAGGAGATCTGATCGATCCCGCAAACACCCTCAATCTCATGAAGATTATCAATCATTAATGGACTCATAAGCTAGTGATTGAGTTTTAGCGAGGAAGTAGATTGAGATGGCTGAAAATTAGAGTTTTTTTTTAAGATCGATGACATGTGATATGTGGATCGATGATGCAAATCTGTGTGAAGTTTGAAAACCCTAACACAAAGAGATCAGTTGAACCTGGGTTAGTAAAGCAAGCTGGTCGACACCGAAGGAGCGGGCGGCGGCGAGGGTGTCGAGGGCGAGGTCGATGGCGGCGGTGCAGTGTGTGTGCCAGCAGCCACGATCGCCGCAGTTGGGGCGAGGTTCATGCTTCTGCAGCTGGATCGAAACTTGGCCGCTGTAGAGAAACTGAAGAAGCAAAAGGAAGACCTCATAGCCAACCGAGCTGACAGGTATCACAGCCCCCCTCGCCGGCGGAGAACGGGGGCTGTGGGGGTCGAGGAGGGAGGCCGGAGCATCGACGGCGCCGCAGAAGAACTTTCGAAAGAAAAGGCTGCGGGCGGCAAGGATACAACGGTGGGCGTGGATGAGGCGGCCTTCCACGCTGAAGGTCACGTCGCTGAAGGCCTGACCATTGATGAGAAGGTTAAGGTAATCCATTGACATGGACTTGAGGCTCTCTTCCATTTCCTTTTACTTATAGCCTCTCTCTCTCTCTCTCTTCTTTTCTTCTTCTTCCTCCCACTTCCTCTTTTTCTAGCTAGCTACTGTGCTTCTGTGGAGATCAACAGGCAGTTTCTTCTAGTTCACCAGATTTGGGGTGATTTTTGCCCTTTGTTTTCTAATAAATGTTTTGTTTTTTTGGGGGGGAAGAGGGGGAAAGGTGGAAGCAATATGGGTGGGTGTGCTGTGCATCTGTGATTTTAAATAATGGGAAGAGTTAAAAGGAGGGCAATAATGCAATGATGCAAATGTTCTGCAATTGAAATAAGGATAAAATTATTCTTTAAATTATTATTTTGCTCTTGGCTTTTTTTCTTTGGCTTTTTTTAATGCATTGTTCATAATTAATTTTATTTTTAAATATAATATTTTAGAATTACTAAATTAATATATCCTTATTATCATATTATTTATGTAATATGTTATATAAAACTCACTATTTAAAGAGGTGACCAGTCAACCATATGTTGTTAGGAAAATAATAGATGTCAATTGATGTTCTGTGTTATTTAAACGTTTACAAATATACCCTGTCATCAATCAACAGAATACAAGGAATTGTACCCCATGCCATTCAGCTTAAATCACAGGTATGATGTAATAAGTACCATGAAGAGAGACAGGTAGTCAAAGTATACAGCACGATCATTACTTTTCTTGGTTGCAGGAACTTCCAGATTTCTCTGTTTAGAATTTAGCAACATCGTGGAACTTGCAAATGCATGAAGCAAGCGGATTATATTCTCTCCACGTGCTTGGATGCTTCCGGGTCTGGTTTAAAATAGTCCAAAATTTAAACCCAAAAAAATAATAATAATATATATAATTATTTAATTTGCATATGAAGTTTTCAATTGTTGAAAATTTAATGAAAGTTAAAAAAAAAAATAAAGCTGATATTTTATTATGTTTTTTAATACTTGGATATTGGTATTCCAATGGAGATATATATAGTTTAGCCTAAAAATTTAGACTTTCAATAATGCATTAAAAAATATATCTTTATCTTTTTTATTATTTATAAAATTATAATGCTATATAAATTTAGGAGTTTTTAATAGTTTCAGTAATGTGTGTGTATATAACTCCTATTTTTATTAGCTAATTAGGGCAATATTTACAAGAAATTAGTCCTATAGGAAAGAAGAATTATCTAAATTATGAGAAGACATTCTAATGCCCTATATGACTTCTATTTTTGTATTGAGGAACTCAATATCAAATATCATTTTCAATAATTTTTTTTTATTAATGGAATCAAAGCACCAAACATGTTTAATCACAAATTTTCTAAGAATTTCTATAGCTTAACAATTGGTTTCTACAACCACAATAGTGAAAAAGACAAAAGAAATACAAGATCGATATTGTCTTAAGCTTCTACAAAAACAACCTCAAAAGCGCTATTATCTATGTCACTCAAAACTAGGGGTGTCAATATTTAACACGACCCGAAAATCCGACTCGAATACGACCCGAAAATTTCGGGTTAGGGTCAACCCGAACCCGAAACAGGTCGGGTTCGGGTTCAACATTTCGACCCGTTTCAAAAATCGGGTCGGGTTCGGGTTAACCCTTTGACCCAAAATTGACCCGATTTTGACCCGAAAACTCGAGATTGAACCATTTTTTACCCGAAAAAGATAAGATAGACCTATTTTTGACAAAAAAACTAGCAATTTTTTGTTGAAAACTGGTCACTCGGGTCGTGTCGGGTTGACCCGGACCTGAAGCGGGCCAGGTTCGGGTCAGGAAAATTAACCCGTTTTCAAAAGCGGGCCGGGTTCGGGTTCACCCGAATAGTGCCAGGTCAGTTTCGGGTTCGACCTGAACCAGACCTGTGACCCGAAATTGACACACCTACTCAAACCATCCCCAGGTATGATACTTGACTCTTAGCTGCTTGAAGAAGACAATTATAATACATGGTGTTAGGATATATGAATTAGCTTGAGTGCAAAGAATAAATTTTGATTTGTGGCTTAACCATTTCATCTTGTCCAAATGAACTTATTTAGTCCATATAGAACAAAACCTTTAAATTGATTAAACTGATAAAACCTAAGGCTTCAAATTAATTCTAATAGGTCAATCATAGATGAACTACCCTCAATTATCCCTTTGACTGACAAATAGCTCATTTAATTAAATTTGATATATTTTATGCCATTTTGTACAATTTTGACCAAATTAAGTTAATCCCATCCTTTGAACTCATTCCAAATGATTAAGCATAGTTGACAACCCTTAATTGAGCTGAGTTTAGCTAACTAATTCAACTAACCTAACTGACCAAACTGAATCTCCATGAGATGCATATGAGTTAACTATAGCTCCATTGGGCAGGCCACTTGTGGATCAATCCAATTGGGTCAATTAAATCAAATTAACTCATATGGACCTATTAGGTATATATCCCATGAGATATATCACCTTTATCCCTCAAATGAGTTATGCTAATTGGATATGTTATATTTCCTAAACCCTAAGATACCCTAATCTACCAACTTAACCCGAATAAAGGCTAGTTAACCATTCGCTATGGGTCGTTAAGAGGGAATAAGCTATTTCAAGAAGTATTATGGTAAGTTCATGCAGGGAACATCATCTCCCTTCTTAATTTATTCCCTATGAATCCCATCCATCAACCCTAATGAGCTTAAGGTAGATGAAAACCCGTTATGGTGATTAAGCAAGTATTAATTCAAGATTTAGGGTGATTAATGCAGCAAAGGATTGAGACCTTCTCATTCACTTCTCTGAGCTTGAGAAATTTCCCAAAGTAATCTCAAACTCCTCAACTTCTTGAGTGAGCTCCAACCACACTAGCCAGGCTAATAATTTAAGACGGTTTTTATCTTTCCAACAATCCAGGACACCTTAAGCTAAATCTAATGAGGGTTCTTCTCGTCCTCACCTCTTGATGGGTGAGGGGTCCATTTGGGCTTGTCCCATGAGTTATGTAGGTATAAATCCTAAATCTTGGCTCAAACTTTAAGTGTTTGGTATATATGTTAACACACCTCCACTCACCCGCGGTTAACATCATCATCATGCTCTGTCATCTCAGCAGTAGTGAACCTCGTCTCACTGAACCCGCAGTCTGGCGCCAACGGCTTGTCTCCCCAAAAAGCTCTATATAAGCGTCTACTGTACACTGCAAATATCATGCTTCTCGAATGAGATGATATGGCTTCCATGAAAGCTTCTACTCTCTGTTTTCCTCTTTTCTAACCTTGCAGGTCTTCGTTCATGGTATCAGAGCGTGAACCGCCTGCAGAACTCTCATCGCTGAAGAATGGCGGACCAATCTTCCTTATCTCAGACGTCTTCTTCCTCGGCGCTGCTCACATCCATGACGGCAGTATCAATACCACCTTCGCTCAAATTTCTGATGTCTAATCTCAAATTCATAGTGCATACTCAACTCACTATAGATAACTATGCCATCTGGCGTATTCAAATTTTTCAAGCCTTCACTGCCAATGGATTCGACGGTTATATCATCGGAACTCTTCCGTGTCCACCTGAAGGTTCGGAAACAGCGGCTGACCACAAACTGTGGAAACTCGTAGACCAGAACCTCATTTCAGCCCTATATTCTACCATTTCACCGTCCGTGCTTCCTCACATTCTGCATCTCAAGACATCGCAGGACATCTGGAACGCGCTAGAGCTGCGCCTGCAACCTACAAATAGATCAAGAGTGATACAGTTAAAGAACGAGCTTCATAACACTCAAATGTGCGACCTAACTGTAACACAATACCTGAGCAAGATCAAAACACTCATAGACAACATAGCAGCGGCTGGTTGTCATTTAGACACGGAGGATATCATTCACTACACTCTCAAAGGTCTACCGTCGTCATACAATCCATTCAAGGCAGCAATACGAATTTCACCGCATCCCATAACACTAGAGTCTCTCTACTCGCTGCTTTGCAGTGAAGAGATAAACCTACAATCCAAGGTGCAGCAGGACAATGCTGCGAATGCCGATCATCAGGCTCTATATGCCACAAGAGGTTGAGGAAGAACCTCCAACTACAGAGGCAACAGAGGACGTTCAACTACATTCAGCTCCGCTCAGACCAGCCGTCCCCCACCATCTACTACCAAGACAGGAGAACGGACTTACTGCCATATATGCGGCAAACCAGGTCATCTAGCAGCCGCCTGTTGGCACAGATACAACTCAAACTACATTTCCCCAACTCCATCCAACCCCAGAGCTCTACTCACGCAAAACCAATCGTCTCCTACAAATGACTGGATTTTGGACTCGGGAGCATCTACACACCTCACGTCAGACATTTCTAATCTTCACCACTCGGCTCCGTATCAGGGTACCGACTCAGTCTCAACAGCAAGCAGATCGTCTCTTCCAATCCTTCACAACGGCGCTGGTATCCTACCCCTACCCGACACTAACCGTAAGCTTCATCTCAAACATCTTCTTCACGTTCCTTCACTTACACACAATTTAATCTCCATCTCTCATCTAACCGTTGATAACCAATGCTCCATCTCCTTTGATTCTAATGGTTTTGTCATCAAGGATCTGCTGGACAACAAAATTCTTCTCCGTGGACATAATCGAAATGGAATCTACCCTCTGAACTCCGGCAATCAACATCCCACTCAAGCTCTCAGCACACAACTCGCTTCCGCCTCTCTCTGGCATTCCAGATTAGTTCATCCTCATCAACGCACGCTGAATACACTATCTAAACTTCTACCTAGTATATGTAATAGGTCTCAAAATTTTCTCTGTTCTTCCTGTAAAGTGGCTAAAAGCCACAGGCTTCCATTTCCTAAGGAAGCCAATCATGTATCCAAACTATTTAGTTTAATTCACACGGATGTTTAGGGTCCCTCGCTGGTCCCTTCTCTAAATGGCCATCGATATTACATTATCTTTATAGACGACTGCTCTAGATTTTGCTGGCTATACCTCATGAATGCTAAAAGTGAAAGCTTCCTAAAATTTAAACACTTTTACAACATGATTCAAACACATTTTCACTCCCCAATAGCTACACTTCGTTCGGATGGGGGAGGCGAATACACAAGCCAGGAATTCAAAAATCTTCTGCTATCTCACGGAATTAAACATGAATTCAGCTTTCCCTACACTCCGGAACAAAACGGAGTCTCTAAATGAAAACACAGGCATCTGGTTGAGACAACCCGCACTCTACTTCATGCCGCAAACCTCACACCTAATTTCTGGGCCGATGCCATTCAAACAGCCAACTATCTCATTAACAGATTACCCACATCGTCCCTCAATAATCAGATTCCATATCACCGTCTTCACGGCCATCTTCCTAACTATGAGCATCTACGAACCTTCGGCTGCTTGTGTTTTCCGTGGCTTCAACCTCAAACACCTCACAAATTAGCTCCTCGTTCCACTCCTTGCATCTTCCTAGGATACTCCACCTCACACAAAGGATACAAATGTTACAATCCGCAAAACCACAAACTACATATTTCTCGTCATGTACACTTTCAAGAACTCAACTTTCCCCACACAATACCCCCACCTCCTTACAACACTTCCTCTATTACGGGCACTCCTCCTCTAACTCCCACCACTCCAACTCTCCTCCTCCTCAACCCGTCACAGACCCTCTACAATCTCACCATCCAATGAAAACGAGACTTCAAACCGGCCACCTAAAACTGAAGAAGATCTTCGATCTACTTGCTGTTACTGACTCGAGCCCAACGCCCTCTAGCTACTCTCAAGCTATCAAACAGCCAGTGTGGAGACAAGCGATGTCAGCCGAGTTCGTAGCACTACAAAAGCAAGGGACGTGGTCTCTCATATCTCCTCCCTCCCACGCTCCTATACTAGGCTGCCGGTGGACCTACAAGACCAAACTTAATGCAGACGGAACCATTCACAGCCACAAAGCTCGTCTAGTCGCGCAAGGCTACACTCAACAACGTGGCATCAATTATACAGAAACATTCAGCCCGGTGGCTAAAATGCCTACTATTCGGGTCCTGCTTGTCATCTCCATTCAAAGGAACTGGCCTCTACTTCAATTTGACGTAGCTAATGCCTTTTTACACGGTGAGCTTCAAGAGGAAGTCTATATGCAGCAACCACAAGGTTTTGTTGATCCAGATCATCCCGATCATGTGTGCAAACTACACAAAGCCATCTATGGCCTAAAGCAGGCTCCCAGATAGTGGTTTAACAAGCTCACACAGTTTCTCTTAAACTTTGGCTTTAAGTTCAGTAAAGCCGACCCCTCTTTGTTGATCTACATCACCCTGCAGATCCAACTATTCTTGCTCATCTATGTTGATGACCTGCTACTGACCAGAAATCATCAGCAAACAATTCAACTACTGATGCACCAACTACAGACAAACTTTGATCTAAAACAGCTCGGGACGGCAAAACTATTTCTGGGAATTCAAATCACTCAAACGCCCACTGGTCTTTTCCTAAGCCAATCGCACTATGCTCGTGACATCCTGCTCTCCTCTGGCTTCGACTCCTGCAAACCAGTTGTCACTCCTATCTCCCTAAAGTCTTCAAAAGATATTGCAGATCACACTCCATACGACAACCCCACTCTCTACCATCAACTTGCAGGATCCTTACAGTATCTAACAGTAACCCGACCAGATATTGCCTTCACAACCAACATTATCTGTCAAAAAATGCACAGTCCGACTGTCTCTGATCATCACCTTCTAAAGTGCCTACTCAGATATATCAAGGGGACAATGCACTACGGCATTCCGCTCAAATCCGGTTCACTACATCTCTCTACCTACAGTGATGCGGACTGGGCCGCTAACACAGAGGATAGAAAATCGATTTCAGCATTCTGCACCTACCTTGGCGACAATCTCATATCTTGGAGCGTGAAGAAACAATCAACAGTGGCAAGGTCCTCAACAGAGGCTGAATACAGGGCGTTAGCCGCGGCTACTTCAGACGTCCTTTGGCTACGTCGTCTAATGGCAGACTTTCAAGTCCCACAACAAACGCCCACACCAATCTTCTGCGACAACATCTCTACACTTGCTCTAGCAAACAATCCAGTGTTTCATGCGAGAACCAAACACATAGAGATTGATCACCATTTCATCAGCGACCACATCAAAAACAAAACGATCGAGGTGTCTCACATTAGCTCACTGGACCAGCCGGCGGACATTCTCACCAAGCCACTGAATGCAATCAGGTTCTCTCTTCTACGCGACAAATTAACACTCTGTCTCCCAGAGCGTTCATTTGAGGGGGGGCTGTTAACACACCTCCACTCACCCGCGGTTAACATCATCATCATGCTCTGCCATCTCAGCAGTAGTGAACCTCGTCTCACTGAACCCGCAGTCTGGCGCCAACGGCTTCTGACTTACCCAACGGCTTGTCTCCCCAAAAAGCTCTATATAAGCGTCTACTGTACACTGCAAATATCATGCTTCTCTAATGAGATGATATGGCTTCCATGAAACCTTCTACTCTCTGTTTTCCTCTTTTCTAACCTTGCAGGTCTTCGTTCAATATATATGGAGTGATCTAAATTAACTATGACAAGTTGAGTTAACACCACCCTAGGATAGCTTCTGGCTCCCACATGCTACTCGCAACAAGAATTATTACTTTGGTGATAGATGAGGAAGATTTTCCATGTAGGCTACCCCCAATCAATCTCTTCCCAAACTTAGCTCCTTTGGTTAAAGTACACTGAGTAAGATGCAATCCAAGTAATTGATTGGATTTTAAATAAAAATTAATGATGGAAATTTAATGCAAATCCAATTTATATGATTTGCTTTAGATGTTTCATAGAGTTCATTCCTAAGTCAAATTTCATGACAATTTAAACCCGCATGCGTTAGGATTCATAGATTCATGAAAAATATGCATAAGTGCAATTTTCAAATATTTCTAAATTTAAAAAAATAATAATAAAATGGATTAAATGCTCAGAGGATTTCTAATTTTTAAAACTCATTGATATCAAATTAAGCTCCGCATAGTTTTCGTTAGCCATAATGTTCATTTATAAGAGTTTGACATTTTTTTTATATTGAAATTCATTGTTATATTATCATTTCATATGTCAGCTACGATCTTTTAATTTGGCCTTGGAATTTTTTTTGTGAGTTGTTTGCATGTTATTTATGATCCCTAAAATTTAGTATAATTTTTAGAGGTTATTTAATATATTTAATTGTTTAAATGCTATGTATTTTAATTATTAAAATTTGAAAAATATCAAAAATAATTATGGTATAATTTAAGATATTTAATGTATGGAATTTGATTTTCCAAAATATGTATGTTAGGAGTTTTCCTTCACTTTTTTCTTATGATTTTAAAAATTTTATTAGGGAAAAATAGAAATCTTAAATTACCATATTTCCCTTAAGATATACATTAAAATCAAGTAATAGTTCATGGGCATGTGGCACCACTAGGACCTTAACTTAATTTTTCTTGAGCTATTAATTAAGGAAATAAGTAATATTTCAATTATTATGATAGAAAAAATCCCAAATAGCTTTCGAAAAATTTGGAGTTTCTCAAATCATTAATTTGAGTGATCACATGCATTGGTATATTTTTCCAAAATAAAAACAAAATTTTCTAACTTTTTTACTTCAAAACTTAATTTATTTCTAATTAGGAAAATCAATTTCATTGCAAAATTTTTCTTTTAATTTATGGATTTACTTTTATTTTAAAACTCAATGAATGATTTGAAATACTTTCAAATTTAATGAAAAATTGTATTTTAATTATATAATTTTTATAATTAATATGATATTTATAATAATTATGAAAAAATACCAACAAAAATATTTTTTTTTGTGAGTAAATATATTATTCAAATTTCATATGCATTGAATTTATGTACATTGATATATGTATTTTGCAATATTAAATTCTGCATTAATTTTATTATTGAAAAATTCATCCTTCTCTTTTTTTTTTGGTTAATGCCCACAAAGGAACATACGCGTTACATAATTAAAAAGTTACAAGTTCTTAGAGGACCAGAAGCTCTCTAAAAGTACAATAATTGAAGTAAAACCTAATGAGCATGAAATCCTATCTATTATATTACAAAATAAAAAGAACAGATAATCAAGAAAAGGAAGCAAACCCAAGAAGAAAAAGCAAGCTAGTAAATTAGCAGTCACGACGGTCAACACCAGTAGCTCCAACCTCCAACCACGCTTAACAACACAAGCACCCAAATATCTATATCAAGTTAAGAGGCTCCAAAAGAAAATAAGAAACCAAAACTAAACAAAATAAGAAGGCACTTCACCCACAACAGGAAAGCAACATAGCACCAACACCCATAACCCAACAGAAAAAACAACCCCTAGCCCAGAGGACAAGACAACAACACCAAAAGCCACACAACCAATAGAACACCAAAGCAACTAAAGAAAACCTAGAAGCAATACAAGCCTCACCACAACCCAAAAAACACAGACATAAACAGAATTTGCCCCGACCAACACTAATTGACATTGGATCTTGAGGAATTGCCACTAGAATACGTGAACTTGTAATTCATTCATTTATTTTTCTTTCATTTCTTACCAAAACTACATTTCTCTTATGGCTTGATCTCTCATCTTTAAGGTCATGGTATGGTATTAATGATACACATCCTTAAGCATTTAAAAACAATCTTAATTAATTAATTTTTTTCCATAATTTTGACCCTTTGGTGTTATTATTAAAAACATTAAATAATTCTTAAAAATAATTCAATATTCATAATGTTTCTTGACTTTATTGGAGACATTTGGCATGTTAATCTTTTTCTAATTTGATATTGGTTGATTAATTAGCTAAATTACCCTAATTATCCCTGGTTGTCTTAGTTATTCAAGTGTTAGTTTCAATTATAGTTTGAAAATACTTTCACACAACTCCTCACTAACCTATTTTGATATGAGATCATCTCATATAGATCAATATCCTCTCTCTCCTCGCTCTGAGCGCCGTCAAGGCGATTTAGGGTTTCTTCATGGTGCGAGTGATTTTGAGCTCGATCCAGTCTTTTTTCTTGCGTGGATCTCGCTGGAGTTGGTGTTTTGTGAGTTTCCTTCTTCTCTTTGCCCTTTCGGGCTGTTGGAATGGCTGGGGTTCCTCCTTCCAACCCGTGGGGGAAGATTTCGGGCCCGATTCAAGGCTTAAACAGGGGCTTTTTTTCTTTAGATGGAGAGGGTGCGGTTTCTTCGCCTTCTCGGTCTTTTAAAGATGTTCTTTCTGCTGATCCGATGTCAGGTGACAAAATCCCTAACTTAACTCAATCGACGTTTAATGGAGTTTCGGCTGTTCTACTTTCGGACGAAGATGTCCTTAAACTTGCATCTCCATTTCAGTTCACCTTGGTAGGAAAGTTTGGTTTGCGTAGACCGAATCTCAACTCTATTCGTAGTTTTTTCGGTAATTTGAAGTTATCTGGTTTCTTTTCAGTTGGTTTAATGGATTCTTGCCATGTTGCTATTCAGCTTTCTAATGATCTAGATTATAGTAGGATTTTTGTTAGAAGAGCTTATTTCATTAACAATTGTCAAATGCGCGTTCTTAAATGGACACCTTTTTTTGATGTTAAAGAGGAATCTCCCATTGTTCCGATTTGGATCTCTTTTCCTAACCTAAGATTACATTTCTTTAACCCAAAAGTTTTGCATGCATTAGGCTTGATTTTTGGTAGGCCGCTTCAAACTGATCAGGCCACTGCTGCTAGAACTCGACCTTCTGTTGCTAGAATTCTGGTGGAAGTTGATATTTCAAAAAAACATCTGAAGGAGGTTTGGGTGGGTTCCAAAGCCTTTGGTTATCTTCAAAAAGTTGAGTTTGAAAAAACACCGGATTTCTGTCAAAACTGTAAGATTCATGGTCATTCTGTTAGTGAGTGTTTCAAGTTGCATCCGCATCTTAAAAAAACTGCTCTTCAAAATAAAGAGGTTTCTGTTTTCGAAGAAAATCTAGTTGAAATTCCCTCTAATAACGCAGAAAACCCCGTGAATTTAGAACAAAATTTAAATGTGATCAATGAATCTGTTAGCCCTGCTGTTACAGAGAATCCGAAAAATAAATTTTCGATGTTAGAAGACCTTAATGAAGAAAATGAAGTGATCTCTAATGTTTGTGTGAAAGAACCTGACATTTATATATCGATAGATTCTATGCTTAATTTACCTAAAGATATGCTTGATCATGCTCATAAACAGGTTGATGTTTCGAATGAGCAAGCTAGTACAGAAAAAGAGGGATGTGAGGAAGGGGAATTTATCCCCAACTTGAACAATGAAATGGATCTTTATGAGGTGGCTGGTAATATCATGGAGAATAAAGAGGATAGCTTTACTACTAACGATGTTGGTAAGCCTTCTTCCTGTGATGAAGATGGGGAGTTCATTAAGGTGGGAAGGAAAAAGGGTAAGAATATCTTACCTTCGACGCCCCGTCCAACCCGTGCTAAAACTTCTTCAAAATCTTTTAATGGTTAACACACTTATCTGGAACATAAGAGGTATTGGTGGTAAGGACTCTTTTTTTAGAGCTAAAAATTTGTGTAGAATTTACAATATTCAAACTCTTGTTTTACTTGAGCCTTTTCTTGCTAGGGATAAAATTGCTATTACTGCTAAAAAATTAGGTTTCTCTGACTATTTTGTTAACTGTTCGAACAAAATTTGGATTTTCTGGAAAAATTTTGTCGATTTAAATATTCTTGATGATTTTCATCAAGTTGTTAATGTCAAGATTTCCCTTTTCAATTTTAGTTGTAAAGCTTCTTTTGTTTATGCTGCTAGCACTAGCTCTGGTAGGGCTGTTTT
>NW_021319178.1:2058053-2066788 GCF_001605985.2 Dendrobium catenatum
ATGGGAGGCATTCTTCGTGATTCTAACGGTGATGTTATTTCTGCCTATGCCTCTTCTTTAAATTACTGTAAAGTTATTTATGCGGAAATGAGGGGTTTACTCTATGGTTTGGAATTGTGCTATAAACTCAAGGTTACTAATATTGTCATTGAAGTGGATGCTTTGAGCCTTATACAGTTGTTGACCAAAAATTTTATGAGTTCTCCTGAATTTATTTATATTTTGAGGAAAATCAAAATATTGATGGAAGGTATAAACTGCACTTTAGTTCATATTTTTCGCGAAGGTAATGCGTGTGCTGATTTTTTAGCCAAGAAAGGTTGCCTCATTAATGGTATGGAAGAATTCTCGTGCAGGAATCTCCCTCAACAGCTGAAAGGTTTAGTTAGATTGGACAAATTGGGTATGCCTTATATTCGTTCCTTTTAGTCATATATCCGGCTAATCATTTTGTTTTTATTTTTCTATTACTATTGGATGTTTTTGCTGCCTGGTGCTGATTTTATTGTCGCTGGAAGTGTTTGTCTCTATCAGTTCAGGTGGATTTGCTGGAGGTTTTGTCTGGGATGGAAGTTTACATCTCGGATTTATCTTTCTTTTTACCGTTCTCTGTTTTTTCCCTGTTTTGTTTTCTGCTTCTATTTTTGCAGGTTGCTTCCACCTTGAGGAAGTTTTTGCCAGAAAGACGGGTGTAACTGCTTATCTGTTGATCTTTCTTATTTTTTTGGCGTTCTCTGATCGCCTTAGAATGTTGCTAGGTTTTATTGTATTTTGCTTAGATAGGGTTTTTTCGGCCTTTAGTTTTTGTTTCCTTTTTGAATGATTGTAGCTCCTTGAGCATTAGTTGGCTGAAAATCTCTTTAAGGAGTTGTAATTTGTTTTTATATCAACGCGTAGGCCCCTTTTGTGGGTTTCCCCTAAAAAAAAAAAGTTTGAAAATACTTTACAATTTTAATATTTCCTAATTTAAATAATTTGAATAAAATTTTTAAAGTACACACACAAAAGCAAATATATTGTCAACATATAGGGTAAAAATGATGAAAATAAAGGAAATTATATAGTGAAAAATATCTTTTAATAATAAAATAATAGATATATATTGCTAAGAACATTTGTATATAATAATATAAAAAAATCTCCCATTCAGGGAACAATAAGTGCAGTTGTTGTTTGATCCAATTTTGTTCTTGGGTGACACCTGATTTTAATAACAGTTAAGCTCTAGGAAAAACTTGAGAACTTATATGAGAATATTGGGGAAAAAAGAGAGAAAAAATCTGAATGAAGGAATCCACTAGCTCAAGTATTTATATATAGTTCAAGTATCAAAGGAAGTTAAAATTGTTTAAAGGCTTCAATAGGCAAGTATGCTTACAAGTACTGAGTTGAGAGGGTTGTAGCTTACTAATGTCTAGACGTCCTTGGCAACATGTGGTAGATCTCCAAATTGAGTAGGAGTAGGAGGCGAGTGCATCACAGGGGTTACGAGCTCAGTGGTCAGGTGAAGTACTAGGAAGGGCAACTTGGAACCCTCTTGGTTAGATGCTTTCGTATAGCTAAGATAACAAGCATAATTGGTGATGCTCCATCACATATAATGGTGAGTGGCTATCCTTTGATGTAGTGTGTGAGTGATGAATAGAGTAATATGTGGGTCCCTTGACTGACCTAGTGAAGTGTGACTCCCCTCAAGGTGCCTTGTCGAGTTGGGTTGTGGTAGTCCTTTAGCGAGTTCCCTTGTGGACCCACGAGACACGAGCCCACTTGATAAGACATGTAACTATCTCTTGAATACCAGAAAAGACATATGCGAGGATACAATAACACAAAATCACTAGCATACCCTAATGCCATCTTCAAACTCAGACCATGCGGGAGGAGGCAAAGCTCCCTCCTATTGCTTACACTATCATACAATACTCTGAAAATTTTTTGTAAGTTATAACATGTCAGCTTTTTAAATACATGTCAATTTTAAATGGGGTTTTCATAGACATACAAAATTCATACTAATTTCCAAAAAATCATTATATCTATCAAAGATCATGCATTCTTTTTCACATCAACTTTGATATTATTTATTTATTGTTCATTTATTTTCCTTGATTTTTGCTTGTTTGTTCATCTCTGTGTGCTAAGAATAAAATCTCCACCAAATCAATCATTCAAGATTGCACAATGATTGCCTAGCTTGAAACTCTTATCATCAGGAATCTCTCTCTCTCTCTCTCTCTCTCTCTCTCTCTCTCTCTCTCTCTCTCTGTTGCCTAGCTTGAAACCCTTGCCATCATGCAGCATGTACACAGCGACAAATACAATCCATATCCTAATATAAAAAACATCTATATTAAAACTAATCAAAGATCTAATAAAGCAAATTAGCTTTTAGTACAGCATCTGAAACTGCTCTTAATTAATTATCTGTGTTCTCTAAGCCTAAGGGAGGGAAGATATGTCTTTCTCTTGAACGGTGTAACCTTTGTTAAAAAGTTTGGACTCCTTAAACTTTTAATTCCTATGACTTCACCATATTTATTTATTGAATTCTGATTAAAAGAAATCCAGCTTAGCACATGACAAATGATTGCAACGTTGCTTATTAGATGGCATTTCTCCCTTTTACGAGTGAAGACAGCAACCTTTCCCTGTTCATTTATAAGAATAATTGCTATTAGGCCGGTGATAACCTAAGCCATTGTGTGGTCAACATCAGCACATGAGCCATCACATTGGTGTGTGTTGCAGGACGAAGCTTCGGCTTCATTCCGGACGGTTTTCTTACTACTTTTTAAAGTAACTTACTAGTAAATAAATATTTAGTTCAAGACATTTTTTACTAGAAAGCTACTTTAAAAAGCAACAAGAAAGTTGTTTCAAACGAAGCCATTATTTTGGACGAGTTTCTTATTGCTTCTTAAAGTAGTTTTCTAGTTCAAAAAATTTGTTTTTTTACCCTAAAATTGCTTTAAGAAGCAGTAAGAAAGTCATCCCGAATAAAACCTAATTTTTTTTTTAGCAAAAGCATTAAAGCATTAGAATTCTCAAATTTTAGTTTTAATCACTAGACTATTAATTTATTGGTAAAAATAATTGGAAAGTAGTTTTCTTACAATATTTAATAATTAGATGATATATAAGTAAATACTTATTTTTATGGCATTTTTGTAAATATCTCGAAAATATGATATGGACCTAATATAAATGTTATTAACATATGATATAAATTAAAGAAGAATAAAAAAATAAACAGATTTAAAAAGAAAAAGAAGGCATATTTATCTGGATTTTTGCTTTTTTCTCTCTCCAGCTGTGCGCTCTTGGCATTTATATCATAATCATAAAATATTTAAATAAAATACTATATTCCATTTGTCTTGTAACTCTTGTTAATATTTTTTATTTTATTTTATTTAGCACTGAGAGAAGGATAAAAAGGAAGACAGATACTCCTTTTCAGGATTTTATATTTTGTAATTATTGCTGAATAAATTCAACTCCAACTCTCAAGTTTCTAATGTAATATATGATTAGCTCTACTAAAATGCTATTAACATAAAAGCTTTAGAGCCCCATCTCTTATATTTTTTAAACAAGATAGAAAGAATTGAATATGCTAAAAAGGTGGAAGATGCTGATGGAATTTGTCCATAGTGCTATCATTATCAGCCCCACTATGATCTCAGATGAACATTTTAAATTTATGTATTATCATTAATCTATATTAAAAGACTTATTAAATATTATTTTTATGCATTGCCTTAGCCAGTTTTTTATCGAAAATTTATATGCATGAATTGATATAAAGTAACGAATCAATTAACAAGTTAAATTAAAGGAGTTACATACTCACTATATTCAAGCTTTATTACTTACGTAATAAGTAAAAAATAATATTTACATGAACATCATTAAAATTTTAATAATATATAACAAAGAATATTTTCATTGACTTTATTACTTTTACTTAATGGATTTTGAGTCATAAAGCTACTTGAGGACTACTGAATGGAAGCATATTTAATAGGGGTGTCAATTTTGGGTAACGGTCGGGTTCGGGTCGAATCCGGAGCTAACCCGGGTTCAAACGGGTCGACCCTAACCTGACCCGGATATGTAAACGGGTCAGAAACTAAGACCCGGACCCGACCCGTCGGGTTGGCAGGTTGATCCAATCTGACACGGTAATGCATCTAGCGGAGGCGGGCTGCGCAGACGCTTACATGTGCAGGCTGCACGGACGCGGATGTGTGAGAGCTACGCGGACATTAACGTGTGAAAGCGAGCGGTGGGCCGTGAGTTGGCAACAGCACAGCGGGTGAGGGGGAAGCAGAGGGGTGTATGCGTGGGTGGCAGCTGACAGGCGGGCATGCAGGGGCAGCTCGGGCAGCTGCAGGTAGTTCAATTTAAATGGGTTTTTGAGTTGACCCGACAACCCATTGGATCAACTCGAACCCGACCCTTTTAAACGGGTCAAATCCGAGAATCCAAACCCGATCTATTTTAAAATCGGGTCAGGTCCAACCCAAATTTTCAGGGTCAGATTCAAGTCAGATTTTTGTGTCGTGTCAAATATTGACACTCCTAATATTTAACAATGCACACAATGGTTGTGAGATTCAATTGATAAGGAAGAGATTGGTGCTTGGGATAGAGCAACTAAGGAGGAGTAAGGGCATATTGGGAAAAGGGGCGGAACCGGCTTTAACTTTGGTGAGGGGCAAAAATACAACATAAAAATAATTAAATATTAAAAAAATAATATTATATATCTATATATTACGAAAAGTTTTTTAAAAAAATTAAGCAAGAAAAATTAAGAAAAAATGTGTAATTAAACTGTTATTAAAAGCATGAAAGAGAATATTAGAACTAAATGTAAAGAAATATATAGATATTTTAGGGCAAGTTAGGACAAAAGAATTTTTTAGGGGGGGGGGCAAAAAAAATTTTTATTCTCTTATAATTTTTTTTAAAAAAATTTTACTCCTATAAAAAAAAATTTTTTTTTTGAGGGGGGGCAATTGCCCCCCCTAAGCTCTTCATAGTTCCGCCCCTGATTGGGAAGCTTGGTTCATGAGGAGATCTATCATAATGTCAACATTATGAAAAGGTTGGTATGCTTGGAATTACATATGCATGGATGTCACGACCCAACCTGGTGGTTCGAATTAATAAGGCGGGAACAGACAGACGAACGGTAGATTAATTTTTTTTTATTGTTAAATCTATCTCTAATATACTGAAAGAGCCACTAAACATCAAAAATATAAACTAATATAAAAATAACTTAAATACATTTCTTCCTGTGCGTTACATCTACGGTATACATTTCAACCTCTTCCTCTCATTTTTTATTATATTATGTTACACATGTAAAAATATTAGAGCAACTAAAGTAAGTCACAACTTAGCGAGTAACAATATTTCTAAACAACAGTAACTCAAGGTAGTTGAAGCAAAATACATTATCTCTTTTTAGTTCATATCTTAAATTTTAATTTTATAAATATATATCATATTGAATTTACATTTAGATATTTCTTATTTCTCATAAATAGTACAACCGTTATAGAAGTCACCGTCTAATTTAGTACCAATAAAAGTACATATATTTTTGTTACCATTTTCTTCTTCATTTATCATTAGCGTGCATGGGTACATTGTGTCCTTAATCAATACCATAAGGGGGTGGACTTCATCAATGCAATCACATATATTTAATCATCTCATTATTATAATATATAAATTTTCACTACAGGAAAATCACCCGAAACCGGCGGCTTTGACCGGCGGTTCGTGGGCCACCATTATCAACGGCGGTTTCGCCAGCGGTTTCGCCGCCGGTTTTTACCGGCAGAATACCAGCGGTTATCTAAGTTAATGCCGCCGGAACTAGCGGCTGTTGCAAATCTATTTTTATGACTTATATTTTGATGATTGACAAACACTATTGATTCTCTTAGACTGTCTGTTACTTCTAACTTTTCAGGAATCAAAGATCAGACGAACAAACGAAGCAGTTCAAGATTGCATAGGTTATGGTTGAGTCAGTCTGTACTTTGCTTTTCTCTTCTTAAGTCTATTTGTAATGTTCAAAGAGACTGATGCTAAGTAACACTACACAAACACACTTGAGAGACTTAGAATTTCTATTTTTACTCACATCGGTCAGGACGATATTTATATCGGCCTGGACGATCGAGTTTAAAATAGAGATTTTATTCAGGATTCTTAATTAAGGCAGCCGTCATTAACAGATCGTCCTGGACGATAAGCTTAAAACAAAAAAAAAAATTACCGCCATAAATAATTAAGGTATTCTGTATTTTTGTTAATCGGCCAGGACGATCTTGGATCGGCCTGAACGATATTCACAATTATGCCTTAATTGATCAAACAATCAAGGAGGTAATTAAGGATGATTGATACGATCACATCGTCATGGACGATCACAGAATCGGCCAGGATGATCTATTCAGAAAACCTTAGTTACTTATGTACGATAATTATCGGCCAGCATAAATTCAGGGCAATGTGCTGGACGATCGGGATCGAACAGCTTGAATTCAGGGCGATGCTCTGGACGATTTTCCTCTGATTTGAACTGATCAGCCTGGACGATCATGAGATCGTCCTAGACGATCATGAGATTGTCCTGGACGATCAAGCCAATTTTTAATCGTCCAGTTTGCATTCAGGGCGATGCTCTGGCCGATCTCATGGGATTTGTACTGATCGGCCAGGACGATTTCCATATTGTCCTGGATGATATAGTCGGCAACTTGCAATTAATGAGCTCCTTTGAAGCTCTTCTATTTAAGAGCTCTTGTTCAACATTTTGAACAATCTTTTGCTTTTTGAACAACCTTTTTTGCTGCTGCCTTGACCTGAGAAGATCTTGAGGAGAGAAAGAGATAGAGAGAGAGAGAGAGAGAGAGAGAGAGAGAGAGAGAGAGAGAGGGAAAGAGAGGATCTTGTGAGGGGGAGCTTGTGAGGGGATTCACAAGGGTTGCTTCAAGGATCGCTCTGCTTCCTCTTTGTCTAGATTTTCTTATCAGTGGAAGGGTCGGTAGAGGTAAGGTGTCACGACCCGACCCGACCGGGACGGGTCCCGCTCGCACCGGGTCGTGGGTGCCTGAACTTTCAGACTAACTGAACTTATTCCAGGATCTGGCTTTGAAATTTGTTTCAGAACTTTCTTCCAAACATTACACACAGAAACAGACACACAGAGCTACTATAAACATCAAATGCAGCGGAACAGATCATCTATCTTTTTCCTCAAAACAATCAGGTACATATACAGGTCATGGCTTTCAGACAGAAAGAAAAGCAGAACAGAAAAGCCATGACTGTACAAAAATAAAAAGGACAAAATACCTATACTAGATCAGACTCTGAACTCTACTCCTGGACTTCCTTCCCCTTCCTAGAACCTGAAAACCACGCAGAAAACAAGGATGAGCTACAACAGCTCAGCAAGACAACAAACCTCCAATCAAAATCCTCAGAGTTCACATCAAATACATCAGACAGAAAATCGTACAGAAATCGGAACAGGATCGTATATCAAATCAGAACAGAATCAGAATCGTACAGATCAGATCAAATAAGAATAGAGCAGAAATACATCACATCAGAACTGACAGAACGTACAGAAATCAGAAAGCAGATTAAAATCATATCAGAAGTCATATCAGAGCAGATAGAATCATACGGAAATCAGAGTCAGATCACATCAGAATAGAACAGAATCATATATCAGAATCAGAATATAAATCATAAATCAGAAATCATATCAATTCAGAACATATCAGAAGGCAGAACAGATTCCCTGACACTGACAGAATCTCAATGAATTCTGGCCCCTTATGCCTCCCCTCCCAGACACTGACAGAATCTCTAGAATTCTGGCCCCTTATGTCTCCCTTTGTGCTCATGGCACCAGAACAGATGTACTTATAGCACCAGAACAGAACTTATCATCGGATCCGGAACTTGTATTCAGAAACAGATTTTAGAGCTCATTTCAGATTTTCCCTGACACAGACAGGATCTCACAGGATCCTGACCCCTTATAACTCCCTTTTTATAGCACACAATCATATCAATTCATTTCAAAATAAATCCGGACAATTTCAGAAATCATACGAAAATCCGGCAGCGTAACGGCAATATACGAAATTTACACAAAATTTCCTAAAAATCACAAATTGCCAAATTATCACAGAATGTTCACAACGACATTGCAAGACTTTTATTCTACTGCCACAACATTTTTAGACATCGTCAAAAATTACAGTCGAAAGAAAATACCGCGGAATCAAAAATACCCGGTCAAAATTCTCCAGAAAATAATCAAAATGTGCACACTCGGCACCTCAGAAACATACCAAAAGTTACGCAGTAAAAACTGAACCAATCGGAAAATACGGATGAAATTCGCTAACAAAAACGAAATCCGGACAGAAAAGTCGTTCAAATTGCACCGTTCTGAAAATTGAGAAAGGCGGAATGTGCCTTACCTTGCGTACAACACTTTACTGAACTGTCTTGTCAGACGAAAACGGCCTGGCGTCGCCCGAAAATCAACTTTTCCAATATTCTCCTCGACCTTCTCTCTCCTCAGCTGAAATTAGATATTTATTTTGATTTTCTCTCTCTTCAAAATGAGCTGATTTCAGCTTTAAAACACTCTGATCGGCCTGGCCGATTGCACGATGGTCCTGGAC
>NW_021319178.1:2068743-2076394 GCF_001605985.2 Dendrobium catenatum
CGTAGTAGGCCTTGGCCAACCCGCAACAGCCTGAATCTTCTGGGGATCAACAGAAATACCTTCACCGCTAACCACATGCCCCAAAAATGAAATGCTCTTCAGCCAGAATTCACACTTGGAGAACTTAGCATACAACTGATGCCGTCTCAGAGTCTCCAATACAATGCTCAAATGTCTGGCATGATCATCCTCAGAAGAAGAATACACCAGAATATCATCAATGAAGACGATCACAAACTGATCTAGGTACTCTCTGAACACTCTGTTCATCAGATCCATGAAAATAGCAGGTGCATTGGTTACCCCAAAAGGCATAACCAAGAACTCGTAGTGTCTGTACCGAGTGCTGAAAGCTGTCTTCACCACATCAGCTTCCTTCACCTTCACCTGATAATATCCAGATCTCAAATCAATCTTTGAAAACACAGAAGAACCAGAAAGCTAGTCAAATAAGTCGTCAATCCGTGGCAAAGGATACTTGTTTTTTTATTATGACTTTATTCAAATCTCTGTAGTCAACACACATACGGAGTGTTCCATCCTTCTTCTTCACAAACAAAACAGGTGCTCCCCAAGGGGAAACATTAGGACGAACAAATCCTTTATCCACCAACTTCTGAAGCTGAACTTTCAACTCAGAAAGTTCTTTCGGTGCCATCCTGTACGGAGCTTTTGATATCGGAGTTGTACCCGGAAAAATATCAATAGAGAACTCCACATCTCTATCCGGAGGTAAACCAACCAACTCCTCAGGAAATACATCTGCAAACTCCCGTACCACTGGGATATCAGAAACAGAACCCACATCCAGGTTCATATCCCGCACCGAGGCCAAAAATACTGGATAACCCTTCTTCCACATTCTTCTCACATCCAGTATAGAAATCAGGCAAGAGAGAACACCTCGTAAACCTTGGAATACACATCTCTCTCCTGACATAAGCAAGCTCACTTGCTTCTTCGAACAGTCAATTTGGGCCTCATACAAACTTAGCCAATCCATGCCCAAAATCACATCATACGAAGAAATCAGCAACATAATTAAACTTGATTTCCACTTCTTGCCCGCAATATCAATCTCACAAAAATAAAACTTCCGAGCAATCAAACTACTTCCAGCCGGCAAAATCACAGAAAGAGAAACCGGCAACAAAAACGAAGGCATCTAGATTCGGTCAAAATAATGCTTGGAAAGAAACGAGTGACTGGCTCAATAATCAAACAAAACACGACAGGGCTGATCAAAAATATGAATCGTACCTGTCATCACATCCGGAGCATCTCGAGCCTCCTGCTGACTCAGACTGTACACTCGTGGCTGGACTAGAGCTGGAGCTGAAGCAACAGAACTACTAGGAAAAGAGAGCCTCTCACTAACAGTAGGTGGTCTCCGTGGCACAAAACTCGAACCACCACCTCTACCAGAAAATCCCTCAGAAACAGGGCGTGGAGGAACAGTCCTCGATCTTCCTGCTGAACCGGTAGGTCTAACAAAGCTCTCAGATCGAAAATCAGATCGTTGATCAAACCCAGCCTGTGGACACTCTGCAATCCGATGTCCTGGCTGACCACATCTGAAGCACTGACCAGTCATCCTGTAGCACTGTCCAAAGTGTCGTCATCCACAACTCTGGCACACATATGCCCCACTAACAGATCCAGAACTGGTCGTACTGGGTGAAGCAGTACCAAAAAATCCTGACTGTCCACTCCTCCTGGAGTCTCCAGAACCAGAAATGAATCTCCTCTTACCAGAGGAACCGCTACCAGAAGCATCACCCCCAAACCTCTTCCTACTCGCAGTCCACCGCTGCTGAGTAGCTATCAGATCGTTCTCTATCAGACGAGCTCTCTCCACAAGCTCAGAAAAATCAGAAATATGAAATAGTACTAGGGGCTGCCTCAGACTATCTCGTAGTCCCCTCAGAAAACGGTAGCACTTCACAGCAGAAGTACTCACCTGCTGCGAGCATATCGGGCTAAGGCAGTAAACTCTGCCTCATACTGCATCACTGTCTTGCTCCCCTGAATCAGTCTTAGAAAACTCTCCTGCATCTGCTACACGGCAGATGGGGGAACAAACCAATCTCGGAATGCCTCAGTAAACTCTTCCCAAGTAATCAAAGAGTTCAATCTGCCCTGAAATTTGGCCTCCTACTAGACTACCCACCAGTGCTCAGCTTCCCCATCCAACAGAAATACTGCCAACGGTACTTTCCTGTCTGACGGACACTACATGCCGTCAAAAGTCTTCTCTAACCTCCTCAGCCACTCCTCAGCTGCTCTGGGCTCAACAGCGCCCTCAAACCTTGGAGGTTTCAACCTCAAAAACATCTGAAGATATCTATCAATATCCTCAGATCGAACAGTAGAGGCTCTACTGTGTGTCTCACTCATCATCTGAGCAACTAAAGTAGCAAACTGAGAAAGTGTATCTGCACCAACCACTGGGGCTGTATTATCCACTGGTGCTGCCTGACTAGCACTCTGACCATCAGTCATGTCGGGGTCTGGCAGATCCATACAGAAAATCCAGAAAACTAATCACAAAAACAACACAATAAAAATCCGAACAAATCAAAACTACCCCAGACAGACTCAGATCACTTCCTATAGCTCTGTCTTACAATCCAACCAAATTCCAAAACCATTGCTCTGATACCACCGAAAAGGCTTGTCACGACCCGACCCGACCGGGATGGGTTCCGCTCGCACCGGGTCGTGGGTGCCTGAACTTCAGACTGACTGAACTGATTCCAGAATCTGGCTTTGAAATTTGTTTCGGAACTTTCTTCCAAATATTACACACAGAAACAGACACACAGAGCTACTATAAACATCAAATGCAGCAGAACAGATCACCTATCTTTTTCCTCAAAAGAATCAGGTACAAATACAGGTCATGGCTTTCAGACAGAAAGAAAAGCAGAACATAAAAGCCATGACTGTACAAAAATTAAAAGGACAAAATACCTATACTGAATCAGACTCTGAACTCTACTCCTGGACTTCCTTCCTCTTTTCAGAACCTGAAAAACCATGCAAAAAATAAGGATGAGCTACAACAGCTCAGCAAGACAACAAACCTCCAATCAAAATCCTCAAAGTCCACATCAAACACATCAGACAGAAATCCATACAGAAATTGGAACAGGATCGTATATCAAATCAGAACAGAATCAGAATCGTAAAGATCAGATCAAATCAAAATAGAGCAGAAATACATCACATCAGAACTGACAGAACGTACAGAAATCAGAAAGTAGATTAAAATCATATCAGATCAGAAGTCATATCAGAGCAGACAGAATCATACGGAAATTAGAGTCAGATCACATCAGAATAGAACAGAATCATATATCAGAATCAGAATACAAATCAAAAATCAAAAATCATATCAATTCAGAACATATCAGAAGGCAGAACAGATTCCCTGACACTGACAGAATCTCAACGGATTCTGGCCCCTTATGCCTCCCTTCCCAGACACTGACAGAATCTCTCGGATTCTGGCCCCTTATGTCTCCCTTTGTGCTCATGGCACCAGAACAGATGTGCTTATAGCACCAGAACATAACTTATCATCGGATCAGGAACTTGTATTCAGAAACAAATTTCAGAGCTCATTTCAGATTTTTCCTGACACAGACAGGATCTCACAGGATCCTGACCACTTATAACTCCCTTTTTATAACACACAATCATATCAATTCATTTCAGAACAAATCCGGACAATTTCAGAAATCATACGAAAATCCGGCAGCGTAACGACAGTATACGAAATTTACACAAAATTTTCTAAAAATCACAAATTGCCAAATTATCACAGAATGTTCACAACGACATTGCAAGACTTTTATTCTACTGCCACAACATTTTTAGACATCGTCAAAAATTACAGTTGAAAGAAAACACCGCGGAATCAAAAATATCCTGTCAAAATTCTCTAGAAAATAATCAAAATGTGCACACTCGGCACCTCAGAAACATACCAAAAGTTACGCAGTAAAAACTGAACCAATCGGAAAATACGGACGAAATTTACTAACAAAAATGAAATCCGGACATAAAAGTTGTTCAAATTGCACCGTTCTAAAAATTGAGAAACGCGGAATGTACCTTACCTTGCGTAAAACACTTTACTGAACTGTCTCGTCAGACGAAAACGGCCCGGCGTCGCCCGAAAATTAACTTTTCCAATATTCTCCTCGACCTTCTCTCTCCTCAGCTGAAATTAGATATTTATTTTGATTTTTTCTCTCTTCAAAATGAGCTGATTTCAGCTTTAAAACACTCTGATCGGCCTGGCCGATCGCACAATCGTCCTGGACGATCTGAACAAATTCCACATCGTCCTGGGACGATTTCGCAGGACGATAATTAATTTTCAGGACGATTTACTCTCTGACTTTTGTCATACACTGATCGTCCTGGGACGATCCCAGATCAGCCTGGGACGATCCCAGATCGGCCTGGACGATCCATACAGGAAATTTTCCTGTAACTTCTGGACAGAAAACTGGAACAAAAATTGCACTGATCGTCCCGGGACGATCCAGATCGGCCCGGACGATCCTGGAGCAGATTTTTATGTTACATAAGGACTCAGCAACTGATAGTGGTTCTCTGCCAGCTTCAGGAGGAAGCAAAAGGAGATAGGTTCTCTGCCTTGTCGGGGTGGCAAAAAGAGGTTCTTTATAAAGGCTTCTCCGCCTTGTTGTGGGGGCTAAAGGAGAGTCACGATTGTAGGGCAATACTCGGAGGGCGCCTTCGGGGAGTGGACGTAGGTCGAGTTGACCAAACCACTATAAATTTCTGTGTTCTTGTTTCCTTCTTCTGTACTTTAATTTTCGCACTTATTTTTCTCGTGGTGTGATTTTGATTTATGTGATTTTACTTCTTTGTGAAAAGAATTTTTAAAATATCAATTCACCCCCCTCTTGGTTAGCTTGGGCCAGTTATATAGGCTTAACATCCCTAACGAACTTTCATCGGTGGTTATCAAACTGCCGGTCAAACCGCCAGCGGTCAAAATATCCGGCGGTTTGACGACGCCTTATATCGTCGGTGTTAAGTGATTTCGATACCGGCGGTAAGGACCGCCAGAATGCCGCCGATTTAAGCCCTAAAATGAATAGCCCCGCGAATCCCAGTTAATTTCTACTTTTGCATTCTCTCACTTTGGCCGACCTCTGCCTTCGCCTCTGCACGCCTCACGCTCGATCGAACGATCTCTCTCCGGCCGACGTCCTCTCTCCGGACGTCTTCTGTCAGGCCGATCTCACACCGGCCTCTCTCAGCCGACCTCACACCGATAACTTTAGGTTTTGCTTTTAATATTTGATTTTAATATATGAAGGTAACTTTAGGTTTTGATTTTAATAGCAGGTTTTTCTTTTAATATACTTTAGGTTAAATCAAAACTTATTCTTAAAAAGAGGCATAAGGTATAACTTTAGGTTCATGTGAGATCGATGTTTAATGATATTTAAGAGTTATAGAGATATTATGGTGATTTGATTAACAAATTAATATTTTTAAATAGGGACTTATAAGGTGATGCCAAATGTTGGAGAAGAATCATTTGGGCATCATTATTTAAGAATAAAGGAAATTAAAATTTGAGATCCCAATAAATGTAGATAAATCAAATTTATGAGTAATGCAATCAATTTTATGGGATGGAGAAATTGAACATTGAAAAAAAAAATGTATTCATTTCTTAGAATTAATTATATTTCATGCTAGAAATGTCTTATATTGAATGTTTTTTTATCTTGAAATAATTAGTATAAACATATATATATATATATATATATATATGATGTTTTATGTAAGGTGCTTTGTTGTGTATTTTTATGGAGAAAATATTTAGACGGTAAAGTGAGTTAAGTCAATATGACAAATACTAAGTATATGATATTCAATTCTAATAGATGTGATAATATTTCTTAATAATATAATAAAAGTGATAAACTATAACCAAGGGAAATAATGTTATTGAGGGCACTTGAATTTCTTTAGAGGGTTCAAAAAATGATTGACAGAAAAGACTTTCATCTCCAAGGGAAATAATGTAGCACATGGAAGTGTTCAAATCACTAGGGAATGAGTAAAAGCACATGAGTTAAATCTATAAAGGATCTAAGAGGTTGACCTCCATAACCTTTAAACTCTAAGGTTGACCTCCATAATAATCATGATTATTTGATAAATTTTATGTTGGTTGTCAACTACCTAACACAACCCTCCATTTTTTTCATCAAGGACTTAGGACCTAGTAACGATAATGGGTCCATTTCTCAGGTAGCGATCATGCCTTGTGTGATAGAATAGTCTCCCTTAAACTTCAGTAAAAATTCTATAATATGTTGGCGAGATTTGCAATGCTTTATGGTGCCGAATCGTGGACAATAGTCTCCATTGACTTTAATATACTTATTTTTAAGTATAACACATTTCACGTATGTTATAAATAATATTTCATAACTATGTAGGGGGATGTTTGCTTCAACGTCCAAATGACTATCCAAGAAGAGAGAAGTTGGATATATAACAGATTGTTGCCGGGTCGCAAAGGATTGACAGTTGAATTTATATAGGGAGTTGAAACTTTCATTCAAGTTGCATCTCAACTGCCTTCCTTTCAGTTTGATAAAATATTTAGATGTCCATGTTCAAAGCATAAAAATCTAGCATTCCTCAAGCCCGATGATGTGAAGGTTGATTTATATCGTAGGGGATTTCTTCCAAACTACTGGATTTGGACATCACATGGTGAGTACGAGCCACACAGAGATGCTCATGCCGGTTCATCTACAGCTTATGAAACATTTGATGAAGATCAAATGAATAGACCCTATGAAGAACTGATTTTTGATGTAGCAGGTCATAATTTAAGGTCTAGTGCAGAAGAGCCACCAAATGCATAAATATAAAATTTTTTTGAGTTATTATATTCAGCTCAAAAACCAATTTGGGATGGTTGCAGTACACATTCAGAATTATCCATTACAGTGAGGATGCTAAGTATTAAAACTGAGTATAATATTCCTCGTTATTGTTTCAACGACTTTATTATTCTTATGAAGGAAACTAATCCAGCGGACAATTTAATTCCCTTAGACTTATACAGAATGAAGAAATTAGTATCCAAGCTGGGTCTCACTGCTACAAAAAATTGATTGTTGTATCAATGGATGTATGCTATACTACAAGGATGATGCAGCAGAAGTTTTTTTTTTGCACCTGCAATGCTCCTCGGTTTAAGCAAAACTCAGGAAAGCAACGTCGTCAAAACAAAGATGTGTCATATTCCCGTTTATTTTATTTACCAATCATTCAAAGACTTCAGCGACTCTATGCATCAATGAGTTCAGCAGGCCATATGAGATGACAAAAGGAGAAAATAGCAAAAAATGATGTTCTTTCTCATCCATCAGATGCTGAAGCGTGGAAACATTTTGATCGAGTGCATGCTTCATTTGCTGCTGAACCCCGCAACATAAGATTGGGATTATGTACTGATGGTTTTACTCCTTATAGTCAAACAGCTACACCATATTCTTGTTGGCCAGTTATATTAACACCATACAACCTTCCACCAGAGATGTGTATGACTACTCCGTTCATATTCTTAACTCTGATTATA
>NW_021319178.1:2076465-2091396 GCF_001605985.2 Dendrobium catenatum
TTATTTAAACTATATTTAGTGCCAAAAATCAATTAGTTAATAATTTTTTTAAAAATGAAACTATTTAATTTAAAATAAAAAATAATATTTAATATCAAATAAAAATTAACTAAATAATTAATTTTAAAATGAAAAATAATTAAATTGTTAATATAAGTTTTAATAATTTTTTGTTAAATCATTTAAATAGTAAAAATTTTATTCATTTTCATTAAATTTTTAAAAGCCACCGGAAACGTGAAAAAGCCGCCGGAAAATTCTGTTGGGAAAAACCTTCAGAAATGCACCGAAAAGCTGTCGGAAATGTGACCGCCGGAAAGCCGCCGGAAATCAGTGATTTTCCTGTAATGCCAGTTATATTAACACCTTACAACCTTCCATCAAAGATGTGTATGACTGCTCCGTACAATTTCTTAACTCTTATAATACCTTGACCACATAATCTGAAAGCAAAAATTAATATTTTTTTGCAACCATTAATTGATGACCTCAAGTTATTATGAGAAGAAGGAGTGCTCACGTATGACATATCAACAAAACAAAATTTTCTCCTTCGAGCTGCATTATTGTGGACTATTGGTAATTTTCTAGCTTATGGTATATTATCTGGTTGGAGCACAACAGGAAAATTAGCATATCCTTACTGCATGGAGAATAGTAAAGCTTTCACACTAAAACATGGAGGAAAAAATACTTGGTTTGATTGTCATCGTATGTTTCTTCCTGCTAATCATTAGTTTCGGAGAAATAATGAAGCATTTGTTAAAAATATAATTGAGCGGTCACCTACTCCACCCAGATTAAGTGGTGATGATATACTATAGAGGCTTTCTGATATTCCAACAATTATTGATTTTTCAATGCTATTAGAGTCTAAATTTTTGGGTTATGGTGTTGAACATAATTGGATTAAAAAAAGTATTTTCTGGACATTACCATATTGGAGAACTAATTTGATAATGCATAATCCGGATGTTATGCACATTGAGAAGAACTTTCTAGATAATATTTTTAATACAATTATGGATGTTAAAGGTAAGAGTAAAGATAATGTCAAAGCAAGGATGGACATTAAAGAGTATTGCCGGAAAAAAAATTTGGAGTTAGAAACAACAATCGATGGTAAAATAATGAAGCTCAAAGCTCCATACTCTTTCACGTTAGAGCAAAGAATATCGATATGTCAGTGGTTTAAAGGTTTAAAGATGCATGATGGCTATGGATCAAATATAAGCCGATGTATTGACATGAAATCGACAAAGTTATTTAGACTCAAAAGTAATGATTGTCACATAATTATGGAGGTTCTTCTTCTGATCATAATTTGTATGTTACCCGATTACATATCAAATCCGTTGACTAAGCTTAGTATTTTCTTCAAAGATTTATGTTCATCTAAACTAAGCAAAGATGCTTTACAGAGGTACGAGGATAACATATCAATCATCCTCTGCAAGTTAGAGAAGATATTTCCCCCAATTTTTTTGATTCTATGGAACATCTTCCACTCCATCTATCTTACAAAGCTAGATGTGGTGGACCTGTATAATATCGTTGGATGTATCCTTTTTAAAGGTAAATGGGTTCAGATTTTTATTAAGTCTTCAATATTTTTGAATAAGTTGAGATAACATATTTTTATTAACTTGATGATTATAATTGTTTAATAGATGTTTGAACAAGTTAAAGAAATATATTAAGAATAAAGTACGACCAGAATGATCAATATGCGAAGCATATTTGTCTCAAGAAACAACTCACTTTTGCTCCTACTACTTCGAGCCCAATGTAAGGAGTATAAGAACAAAGATTGGTAGTAACATGGACTTCGATGTAGAAGAATAACCACATGCTGCATTATCAGTATTTAGAAGGCAAGAAAAGTCAAGTGACAAATGTGTTGAAATATTTCTCAACGATTTAGAAACAAAATACAGTGAATTTGTATGAGCTACTGAACTGTGAAGAAGTTGAGCCAATCTTAGAGTAAGTTCGTGCATAAATGTTAATAATGAGTAATGTTTATTTAAATTACTAAAGTATTATTTGTCACCAGGTATTTCGTAAGCAATTTGCCTTTGACAGATTTGAGGGATATTGAGCAAGCTGTTGCACATGAATTTTCAACTTGATTCAGATCATATGTGAGCACATTAATTTTAAAAATTTAAATCTTATTTATTATAAAAAATACTAATATTTCAAAATATTTTTAGGTATAAAACCCTGATAACAAATGTTACGATAAAGATTTGCAAACACTAGCATGGGGTCTAATACGAAAAGTAAAAACTTGGCCAATATATATAGTGATTGGGTTCAGATTTCATACCAAATCGTGGAGTGAAGAAAGAAAAACTGAAAATTGTGGAGTATGTGTTAGAGGGAACACTCATGAAGAAGATGAGTGTGATTATTATGGTATTCTGAATGAGGTTCTTGACTTGGAATACCCAGACGAAGATGAGAATTTTTTATGCTTGTTTAGCTGTCAATGGTATGATCCAGTACAGAATAGAGGTACAAGGGTTCATCTTGCATATGGTTTAGTAGATGTAAAATATAGTAGAAGATACGAGAAGTTTGATCCATTTGTGTTAGCAAGTTAAGCTATTCAAGTTTATTTCAGCAAATATCCCAGTGGTCGTAGAGACAAACAAGATTGGCTAGCTGTTATAAAAACAAAAGTACGGTGAATAATTGATCAACAATATATTGTAGCAACTGCACATCAAGAGGATGAGATGTCAAGTTGTAGGCCTGTTGAAATTGAGGAGATGCCAAATATAATCTCTAGTAATGAAATGGAGTTAGAAGATGTGTATTCTTCAACTAGTTCAAGCGAAGATGAGAATGAGGATGAAAGTGAAGATACCCTTGAGAGCAATGAAAATAGTTTTGATGATTCTGAGTAGTTTTTGTAATTTAGAATTGTAGAATTTTACTATTTTGTAATATTTTGAATTATACTTTTTTAATTCTAAGAAATGATATTATTAATTTACAACTTATATTTATTAACTGCTTTTTATAATTCATTAACTACTTCATTAACTACTTTTTATAATTCATGAATTACAAAATTAATTGCTTCTTTTATTTATTCTTTTTATATATTACAATGCTTTACTAATTATTTCTTTTAATGCAGATGGCTTTAGGCAATTATCCTCCTCGAAAATCATTTGCCTCAAAATTCCGACGAAAGAAGTTTACTGTTACTCCCAGCAGAGCCACACAGCCTAATGAAGGTAAGGGACCTTCAGTTCCACCTGCTGTTGCACCTACACCACTACCCAGGGGCCAGCAGCAGTCCCTGAGTGAGTAGGGTCAGGGACCTTCAGATCCACCTGCAGTTGTACCTCCATACATCCCTGGCCACTTCCCTCCTCCCTCGATGAGTCCTCACTACCCCTCTCCAGATCAGACACATGCCTCTCCATTCTATCCATATTACCCTCCACCATCATCACAAGCAGTAGGTCCATCCACTGGTCCTCGCCCTCCTTACCCCTACCCATTTTACTACCCCTATTCGGTGCAGCATGAACAGGGTGGACCATCTAGACCACCAGAGATTGGCGCTAGCGATCATGTAGCTGCAATAGATAAGCATCAATACATTGAGCCTGAGGGTGATAAGTAAGTTCAATTTATGTTATTAAGTTATTTGTATTTTGATATGTTACATTTTATTGACAAAAAAAGTAACATGCAGCTTCAATCCTTTAAGGCCACCTATACATATGATCTGGGATATTATAAAGAATAAATATGATGCTCCTTACTTATCCTGGAAGAAGATCCCAAAGCTGGTTAGAGATATGTGGTTTGGAGAATTTCAGGTATACTTTTTTGATATGATTTTAAATATGTGATTTAATTTGTACTAATCTTTTTGGTATTGCCTAAATTTTTACAGAAAAAATTTATGTGGTTGCTTGAGCACAGCACGAGGATCAGAACAAATTTTGAGAGGAGAGGAGCGACCTGTCTCAAGGACATGTTCACGAACATTAGAAAGTCCGGTCAACATCCTAATTGGATTGGAGAGGGTGTTTGGGCTGATTTGAGTAGTGCTTGGGCGACTCCTAAGTTTATAAAAATGAGAGAGCAGAATAAACAGGATAAAGCCTCTGACTGTGATTTTTAAAGAAAATAAAAAAAAGGGGAGAGAAAGAGAGAGAGAGAGAAATGAGTGATTTTTCAAATCAAGCATCAACAACTAACAAACAACAAATCATCAGCAACCACTACAATAAATAATTGGAGCGTCCAAAGAGCAATCCCGGGACCCGACAACATCTCGAAGACCCTGGTCGTTGATTCGCTCTAGCCGGGCAGACTTGAAAGGGAAAATGCCATCCTTATCTCCCGACGCTGGGGAGGGGACTCCGAGAGGCTGCCAAAATTTCCTCAAAATTTTTGAACTTAGTTAAATTTTTGACATGCAGCCGACATCCAATTATTTATAACCAATCATCATCAATTAGAGCTTCCAAAGATCAATTTTGGGATCCAACAGCATCTCGAAGACCCTGGTCGTCGATTAGCTCTGACCGGGTGAACTTGAAAGGGCCAATGCCCTCCTTTCCTCCTGGTGCCGGGGAGGGGAGGCTAGGAGGCTATCAAAATTTCCTCAAAAATCCAAGACTTAGCCATTTGAAAGATTGGAGGAACATGCAATTAAAATTCATTTAATTAATTAATGTAATTTAAAAAAAAAAAAGAAAAGAGAAATGGATTTTCAAACATGTGGGAGCAATTTAAAGGAAGTCCCGGGGTTGATCCGATCCCTCGAAGCTCTTGGTCGTCGAGCTTATCCAACCGAGGGATTGAAGACTTGAAGACCTTTATGGGATCAATTTGCTCTCCCAATCTCTTCACCATCGATTTACTCCGACTGAGTCGAGCCACTCCTTACATCCCGACACTAGGGAGGGGACGTCGAAAGACTGCCGAAATTTACTCAAAAATTTAGGACTTAAAAAAAAAATTTGGCCATACAAATTTTGGAAAACACGAACTTAATTTGAAACAAATTTAATCATTCTAAATGATTTAAAAGTTTATGATTAATGAATAATCATTCCAATATAAAATAAAAGAGAAAGGGGGCTACACCCTCAAGTCAAGCAAGAGTTTCTAATTAATTGTAACCTATAAAATGAGAGGGAGGTAAAGTGTTTTTCGTTTGCCTAAACCATTAAACAAATGATAATGCACTTACTAATGGCTTATAAGGTAAATTGTGTTAATGGCAAGTGACACAATCTTATTTCAAAAAATTCAAGAAAAATTTAGCAACAAAATTTTGAGATTACATGAAATCAAAGCATATTGATTTGATACATCTTTTAGCCGAATTAAGATCATGACACTGTAGTCTTTGCTTGAAAACATTTATTGTGAATCTCCATCTCTCTTAGCAATGTATGATTGAAGTTGGTTCTTTAATATAATTGAGAAACTCTATTCAAACTAAGAACCATAGAGTCATCTTTAAACTCTTTCTATTGGATAAATATATTCTAACAGATAAACAATAGATTTGAGAAGATCTATTCAAAGGGTTATGTAAATGATAGGAGATGTCATCATTGATTCAAATACATTAAAGCACTCATTTGATTGTGCTGATCTAGAAAAGATAAAAGCTATGCCACAACGATTAAAGGCTTGATGATTACTTGCTGATTTAAGGATATCTTGTCTAATATATTCTATTGTACACAAGTATATCAGGATTCAACTGATTGATAAGGATGTAAAACTTTCAATATATTACTCCAATCATAATTGATAAGAAAAAATGCATGAAATAATATCTCATGTTTAACAAACATCCTTACAAGTGGATGGTCCTCCTCTCAGTTATACGTGTAACTTCAAATTTAAAACCTTCAATTAAACATATAAAGCATGTCATTTGAGGACAAAAAGTTCAATTCATCAAGATATAAGATGGTTAGAGCTTCAAACCATTTCTTTCAACTTGAAGGAAAAATAGAACATGCCACCGGATCCGCAACATGTGTGCAAGTGGATAGAAAGTGTTCGTAGTCCCTTAAATGAAATCTCAGGCATTTTCTAAATAAAATCACTCTCGTAAATGGATCATATTTAAATATTTTAAAATATCTCTTATGTATTAATATGATCCCTTAAACTAACTATACCCTACATGTGCTTTGGTTAACATGGTAAAAGTACAAACACAAATGTCCGAGAATGTTGCGTAGGGTCAAATGCACATTCTATGCTTAAACTAAATATATTCGCATGTGCTCCGATCGTTACATTTGATTCCTAAATTTAACAATCCAAGAATATTGCATGAGTCAAATATTCAAGTTTCATCCTCATCCTCGAAAGGACTGGAGTCGACTTAACTTGAATAATAAAATGCCCCCCAAATACTCGCATGGGCCCCGACGAGCGTGTTAAGAAAACACACTGTTGGATGTAAAAAATATATTGAACAAAAAAAAATTTTTGAAGCATGCCCACCTCTGAGTCGACCCCACCTCGCCAAAATGGCTCATTGCTTCGCACGATAACTGCTACTTCACATTAAAAGGAAGAAAGTTAGAACAAAAAAAAAAACTTAACTTATGCTTTCTCATTCGCTCCGACTCTGACTCCATAGCTGTTTTTCAACTTTGTTTCTTTACAGAAAGATGTCTAGGACTTGCCCTTCATCTTCTCTTTCAGTCGATTGTTGTTCGTGTTCGTTGATTTGCAGGAGGTGCAGAGATTACATCGTCGCTTTTGCGGCTCCCTCGTTGCCGTCCGACTTCACCACTTCATGGGAAGGGAGAGATCGCACAGTCGCTTCTTCGGCTCCTTGTGAATATTCGGCTCTATTGCTTCGCAGGAGGTGGAGATTACACGCGTTGCCTCTGATGCTCCTCCGTGGTTGTACCGACTTTGCTCCTTCGACAACTTTCCCTTTCTGTTGCGTCGGAAGAAATGACAATTTTATCAGAAGCAACAGTGAGAGTTTGCTGATTGTGAAGGTAACTTTCTACCTGCCGCACGCTTCTTCCGCCAAATCCCATAAATCCGCCGAAATGAGGGATTTACCTATTGCCGACATTCAACGCTTGCACAAAACCCATTTGTTGGACTTAGCATAAATTTGACTTAAATCACGATGTACATCTGAGGCCAAATATACAAGGAAGACATCGTCGTTGTGTAGGAAGTGTAAAGATTACACGACTCGCTTCTTTGATTCCTTTGTTACTGTTCGACTCGGCTCCTCTGATTGGACTCAAGTACCCGAGCTGACTTCGCTATTTTATATATATATTATAATATTATTTAATTTACATAATATCATATATCTAAAAAAGTAAAAGAAGAAAAAAAAAAGGGATAGACTTTCAAATAAGTGTCGAAGACCCATGCCATCGATCTTAGATCTGGGCAAATAGTTTTAAAATTTGAAGACCTACACCGTTGATTTTTAATCCGGTCAGATGGTTTTAAATTTGAAGACCTCGGGCCATCGTATCTTAGATCTGACAGGGGTGATTTTAATTTGAAGACCCCACGTAGTCGATCTTAGATCCTGGTGGGATGGTTTAAAATCGAAGACCTTACGCCATCCACCTTAGGTCCAGGTAGGAATAAATTACGGCAGTGTCGTCCCGATTTCTCCCTCGATGGGGAGGAGATGTCGGGAGGCTATTGAAATTTCCCGAAAATTTGTTTTGAAATAATTAGAGAAATGTGTAAATTTTAATTACTTATTTTTAATGAAAATTAATTAATTGATTGAAATTAATTAAATTAAAACTAATTAAAATGTATTAATTTAACTCAATTTATTAGCAAATTAAATTAAATTAGTTATCCAAGAGCATTTCAAATTTGAGAGCATTTGGAAGCTGAAATTTTTAAAATTCAAAAGCGTTTTTAAATAAAAATTCTAAAATTCAAGAAATTTTAAAATATGATAGCGTTTTAAATGAAATCCTTTAAGTTTGAGAACTTAAAAAAAATCTAAAAGATTTAAAATTTAGATTAATACAATTAACTAGAAAATTTTTTATTTTTTGTTAGTTTATTAATTAAATTAATTTTGAAAAAAAATGTAGGAAAAGAAATATTGTTAATTTGCATTAATTAACAGTTACAAATTGCTCTCAAGCTCTCAAACTCCTCAAATCCCTTGTATAAATTGCTCTGAAATTCTCCAAACAATAAACCTTCCTAAAGAATTATACAACCTCTCCAAACAACAAGCTCTCCATAACAAGGCCCTAATTCTCATTTCCGAGATCCCTGCAAATAAAAGATTGAAGTTCATTAAACATTGGAATAATTAAATATTTAAATAAATACTAAAATAGAAAATGCTTATTGGTAAAATGTTACAATTATACATGTACTGAAAAGAACCTACCAAGCAGTTAGAAGAAAAGTATTGTAGTAAAAAAAAACTAGTGTAGCAAAGTACTTGAAAGCAAGAAAAGCTAAGTACGAAAAAGCTGGTAGAGCAAAAGTGCAAGAAAAATTGGTAGAGCAATGGACTCTGTAGTAAGAAAAATGATACGAACACAAAACAAATAAAACACTAACACAAGTGTCAAACCTCTCAAAACACTAATATCAACTTAACAAACACAACAAAATTCAAAACATATGGGCAGCCTATTTTATAAGAACTTGGTTGTAAGACACTACCCGGAAACTTTCGTAGGAAAGTCGTAAGCTTGACCTTAGGGTAAAGTTTTAGGTAAAATTGATATAACTCTCAACCCCTAATTAAAACCCTGGTCACTTCTAATAAAATTCATAAGTCCAACATCTAAGAGAAATGCTTAGGTGATAATACAACCCTAGACCCCTCTATTGGGCATCATAGTCTATAGAACTCGGTTGTAAGACCCACCAATTGGCCACTTCTAGGTGAAGTTGTAAGTCCCATGCGTTAGGGAAACTTTTTAAAATGAAGTACATTGACCCTAATAATCTTATAAATAACCATGCAACTTTCTCAGGGAAGTCATAAGACCTAACCCAAATCTAATCCAAACAATCAAATTTAAACCTTTGGGCATCCTAGTCTATAGGATTAGGTTGTAAGACCCACCAACGGGCTACTTTCTACGAAAGCCATAAGTCCCAATTTAAATCAAATACTTGGGTTATTTTCTACGAAAGTCATAAATCCCAATCTAAATTTAAATCTCCGGGCAACTTCTAAGTGAAGTCGTAAGTCCCACATCTTAGGAAAATAGTTGAATAAATTACAAAAACCCTAAAATCCAAATATAACTAAAAAAATCAAATTTAAACCTATGGGCTATTGACCTCTCTTTTGCTTAGACTCATAGTCAAAGGGGTTGACATAGTCAAATTAACCAGGCCAGGCCCTAAGACACCTCCCATTAAAATCAATGGGTTGAGCCAAATCTATCGAGCCCAGACCCGGGCCCTAGGTCAACCTAGTTGACTATGTCAACCTGGGTTGACCTAGATTGACCTAAATCCCTCTATTTGGTTTCAAATCAAATCTAGAGCTTCTCAAGCTCAGATCTAACCTCCTTTGGACTCAATGGGTCAGACCTAACCCACTGGGCCCTAACCCATGTCCTAAGTCAACTTGGTTGACCAGGTCAACCCAGGTTGACCTAATTAGGCCTAAATGGGTTAATTCAATTTCAAATCTACTCCAAACTCATACTTGGTTCAATCCACTCTTCCCTTGGACTTATTTGACTAGGTTGACCAAGTCAACCCTTGAATTGGTCAACCCAAGTCTCCCTTAGGTCAAATTAAACTATTTAGGTCAATTTGAACCTTTTGAATGCCTTTATTTCATTCTTATTTCCCTAGACTCAATCCATGGCCAAGGAGGGGTAATTCAACTCCTAATTAACCCTAGGAAAGAACTAGACCGTCTATCTAGAGCCTAGGTCTTTAAATAGTCTCTTTAGGGTTTCCTTGAGGGTCTGGCAATTATTTCCTCCCTAAGCCCTCTCAGGCTGAGTTCTTTTATGCTTGAGTTCCCACAATCCTCCTCCATAATTCCCAAGCAAAATCCAAACGTTCCAAGCTGCCACTGATGAGATCTCCAGTGAACCGAGCCTAGGAACCTTCCAAAGCTGTTTGTGATTGATCCAGATGTTTGGAGCATGAGGTTTCTTCTACAAATCTATTCGTGGACAATCTACAAGCTCAACCGTGTCAATATCCCAAAGATCTAATGGTTAAATTCTCTTAAAACCCTAACCCTAGGTCACTACAGATAGAGCTATTTAAAAATTCAAAAAGCGCATTTTATGACTCGAAATTGATTCCCCACATTTTTTGTTCACTTGCTTAATATATGTTTAAAATTTTGTGAGATTCCATTAATCCGATCGAGAGAAAAGTTCAAAAAATGCATTCTAGGGCTCAGTATCTATAGGGGCATAAGTGTGCAAGATCCAGGCCATTAATCTTTTGATCAATGGCGTGGATCCCATCGTTATGCGGTTCCTTTCAACCGCGTGGATTGAACTGTGGGTGGATCAACCATCTGGCAAGATCACAGACGTTGGTTTTAAACCACAGATGATCGGATGGCTGCGGGCCATATCCGACAGTACTGAATCCCGCACCTGTGCAATCATTGGTAATGATTGCCTCAAACTAGGACGTGCCACCTATCTCCCGCTGCTGTTTCTTCATTTTTTTTATTTTAAATTAAATTTTAAAAATTGCTTTAAATATTATTTTTAACTTAGAAATTCCATAAATTAATTTTAAATTATTTTTAAAATAAAAATTATATAATATATATTATTATTTTCAAAAAATTATTCTTATCAAATTAAAAATAATATTAGTTCATTATTTTAATTATATGTTAAGTTATTTTTAAAACGCTAAATATTTACTTTTTTACTTTATTTCAATTTAATGATTATTTTTAAATTTTAATTACTTTAAATGATTTTTTTAAACTTACTTTTAATTACTTTGAACTTCAAAAATTCATAACTATTTCATTTTAAATAGGATTTTGGTTTGCCACACCTCATTCTTTTTAGAAAAATATATATTTTATTTAAAAATATTTTTTTGATATCAAAACTTATCTTTCTATCATATTTTCAATAATATTTAATTAATATTTTATTTAACTATTATTTAAATATTATATATCTTAATTATTTTGGAAATTACAAAATTATTTCAATTATTTTGAAACTTCATTTAGGTGATCAGTGGATCTCTCATTTGCTCACATGAATTGAATTATCTTACTTTGACTTTAAAATTTATATATTTAATACTTATATGTATTTAAAAAAATGCTTTTAAATCATATATGTATTAAATCACCCTAATTTTGAGAGATCTTCTTCTTGAAATTTTAAACATTAATTTATCCTTGTGAATGACATCCATGGGAAAGAAGATTGATGGATGATTAAGTTCCAATCATTCACCAATCACATTGATAAGCGCACTACATTACAGTTTTATTATATTTTCATGTGTAGGATGCACGAGCACTTAGCTTAGGCCCTCCTAAATTCTTGGGATTGGTGTGTTTACTATTTTTATGCTTTTTATTTTCATGTTACTTTAAGGGTTAGTCCAAAACTTACTTTAAAACATATTTAACGTAGTGACACCCTAAGGACAATAATTAAGAACCCATCTAGTAAACTTAAAAAAAATTTAGGAGCTAGGATAGGTCACCAAATTATATAAAACTTTAAACAACTAAACTTAGTGATATCCTAAACTTCTTATATTTTTTTAGGAATATTTAGGAGCCTTTAGACCCCTTAATTAACAAACCCTAATTTACCCGTTAATTAGAGCCCGATAATTTCAGAAAATTATAATAAATCCATTTTAATTCATAAAATTACTCATAATAGCTCAAACTCTTTAGAATTCATTCCTCAACCTTAGATAATTAGATCCCCTTAGTTGGACTTTAATCTGAACATTAATTTAACCTTAACTAAAAATTACCTTTTTGCACTAATTAATTAATTAAAAATTATTATAAATTTTAAATCTTTCCCAAATGTTTGGGAACATCTTCTTAGGTCATTTTTTACCTTTGGGGGTTATTCCAATCAATTTGGAGCTAACTCCTAAAGTACTCCTAATTTGGCTATTTTAATAATTCACTCATTTCCCAAAACTTCTAAAATTCATATATTGGCCTAGAGAACTCCAAATCCAGCAAACTCAAAGCCTAACTACTCCCCTTAAGGATTAATATTTAATTAAAATGCTAGAACTCCCAAACATAGCCTATTTCTTATAGTGATATTTTGGACCCCACTAACCTAGCGTATAGGACTCCGGTCCTTCCAAAATTGGCTAATACAATTTAAACTCCTAAGATGACTACCCTAAGTATTAAATGGATCAAAAAATTAAAATCAACAAAAACTGATCCTAATTCATTAATATTTAAATTTTAAATAAAGTTTTTTTTTCAGACCTTCAACAAATTTGAACTCTAGGCAACTTAAACTGACTACCCTACATAGAACCTATCTAAAAGCCACACAAGCCTACTACACACTCATAGAATTGTTTGTTAGGGCACTACTTTTAGCTTTAGGATTAGGGCCGGTGCTTTATTTTTCTTTTTAACTTTTTCATTTGTGATGCTTTATGTATGGCACGTGTGATTATTTGATTTGCTCTAGTTTGTTTTATTATGATTGTTGTGATGTTTTATTATTGAATTATCTACTTATGATGTGATTTATGCGTTAGACTGCCTATGGGCTAGGGCCACTTTTATACTAACTCAATCTTATGTAGGTGGTCAAGTTCATGCAGTGCTAAAATAAAGGGGGCAGTCATAATTAAATCTTTAAATACTAATATTATTTTTCTACATATGCTCCAGAGACACGCTTGTTGACCTCGTTTTTCGCTCGAGCGCTTTCGGTCGATTTAATTGAGCATCGTCGAGTCCAATTTGAGCTTGAATCGACCCGACTCGAGCCGGATCAGACTCGATTGTGTTCAATTAGACTTGATTAGGTGATTTTCGATGCGTCGTACTTAATTTGATTTAAATTGATCGTTATGGCGAGCCCGGTTTTGTATGATTAATTTTGTTGAGCCGTCTCAAACCCAGGTTGACCTAGATTTTGACTTCAAATTGAGCCCGGTTTCAGCCCAAGCTGAGTCAAACCAGCTCACTTTAATTTAAATAAACTACAATACACTTTTGGCTTAATTTGAATTTCTTCCCTAAATCAGGTAATCACTTCGACGGCTTTGATCAAACGAAATCCTCGTTTCGGCTGAAATCCCGCGCCGCAGTGATCCTCTGCGATCCGAACAGGCATCGAGCAGCGAACGAGCTCCTTTCGGGATGATTTCGAAAGCCAAAGAAAGACGTCGAGCAGCGCGCGGGCTTCCTCTTTCGGCAATGAAATTTTGTTTTACCCAAAACGAAGTTTCGAGCTCGGGCATTCGCGCTCACACTCCCTCTCTCTCTCAATCTCACGCTCTCAATCTCACGCTCTCAATCTCACTCAGGCTCATTGATTTCCTCTCCCTCACGCCGATCCCTCCTTCGTTCTCTGTTTTTGATTCATACCGAACCCCCTCTCCCTCTCTTCCTCTCCTGTTCGCACGGCTCCAGGCCGAAACGAGACAGCGCCTCCCTACTGCTTTCTCTCCCTCGACTTCGCATGATCCAACCGAACCCGACGCCGGGACCGAGCCTGACGGGCCTTCTCCCGAACTCGACGGCAGCCACCCGAGCGCCCAGCTCGCCCCTCCCCTCCGTCGCTTCACTGTTCAGACCGAACCCGACGCCGGCGCCGTTCCCTTGCAAGGTGAGTTCTACCTCCTTCTCCTCCTCATCCTTTTTCTTCTCCTTCTTCTTCTTCTTCTTCTTCTTCTTCTTTTTCTTCTTCTTCTTCTTTCTTTTTTTTCTTTTTTTTTCTTCTTTTTTTTCCCTTTCCTCTTCTTAATCTCCTTCCTCCACTTCAAATTCCAGTTTTTTTTCTTCTTCTTTTTCTTCTTCTTCTTCTTTCTTTTTTTTTTTCTTCTTTTTCTTCCTTTTCCTCTTCTTAATCTCCTTCCTCCACTTCAAATTCCAGCATTTTTTTTAGGTATTAGTTTACAATATTGTGGTTGATTTGGTTGATGAAAGATCATTCTAATGCAAAGTTAATGCAAGATTTATGGTGTATATGTCATTACACCTTTGATTTCTTTGATTTCTAATAAACACATCCACTCTATGTAATAGATTTTTGTGACAACTTGCTTAGTTGGTTCCAATGCCATGTATTGATTTATGTATTCCTCTTATGTGATGATTTGAATAATCATTTGGCATAAGAGATCTACTTTGGTTTATGACATTTGGCTTTAGAGATTTAGGGGTAAACCATTAAAAATATGCAAGAGATTATTTTGATTTCTCTACTATGGTATGCACTTGAGATGTTTGTAGTAATGCCTACTAAGGGATTGCTAATATCTTTATATTTTGCCTCATCTTTCTCTTGTGAATGTGAGAGTCCCAATAGAAGCATGTGTTCTAGGTTCATTTCTCTTATAAATGATTGATAAGTTCATTGCTTTATGAGAAGGTTTGGTAGTTACAACTATATGTTTCTTTCTCTAAGAAAATTTCCAATGCTTGGCAACGTGGATTTGTGTCTAACTCTCCTACTATTTGCTAGAGTGATTGCTTAGTTTTGCTAATGCTAGTAGGTGCTTTGAGTGTTTTTGGTGCAAGGGCTTACTAAATTTGGTTGGAGACTTAAGAAACATGCTCTTTCTTGCTACCATGTTCCATGTGATCTTGCTAAACATTGTTCATCAAATGCTTAATTAAATGCCATAGGAGGAGGGTTGTGATGCTTAGTTAATTGCTACCCTTGATATTTGAGTTAGCGTGTAGAATTTCTTCACCAAATATGTTTA
>NW_021319178.1:2095387-2215127 GCF_001605985.2 Dendrobium catenatum
TAGTGTTGTGTGTACAACACTATATCTCTTATAGATTTAGGATCTAAAGGTGAGGGGTACGAGTGTACCCCTACACACCTTATTAGTGGGTTAGTTCTCTACTTTTCCAGAGGCTATAAATCCTACCCATCTGCGTCACATAGATGACGCCACCTCCTTCTCTCCCTCGTGTATGTCTGAATGCGTTGTCCCTTCTCTTTTTCTCCAGTTTTCTCTTCTTTAAGCCGATCGGATGTTGACTGAACCACGCGTGATTGATTGAGCCAAGTTGGGACATTCCCCTTTGATTAGGAAGCCTAGAAACCCCTTGCACTAACCCACTGTAGAGGAGATAATCTAACATCCTTAATCGAGAGTTTTCCTAAGTCAAGGCTTAGGATGTAATTAACTACGGGGGCTTGCGCTCGTAGGAAACCGATCCCCACAATCAAATAAACCCTATTCGGTGCTGATGTATCGAATAGGGGAAATCTCGTGAACTTTTGGGTTATAGATATTATTATCCATCGAGGTTGGTAGGTGAAAGCCGCTATCCTCCATGGCTAATCGTATCTATAACTCCATATGCTCTTCCATCGGCCTGCTTGTGCCGAGTGTAAAGGTCTACGACCACTTTGTCCTACAGGATAGTGTGATCGTACTCTTTGCATTCGAACCACACGAGCGGAACCCTTTCGGAGACCCACAACGCTCAGCCCCCTTTAAAATTAAAAGAGTGTGGCCAAGTGTGTTTCCTTTTATACACAATATTAACTGCTTGTGTTGTTCTATTTGCGATTGCTTTTGATTTTTATTAGGATAATCATGCAGGAGTCTGAGTCAAATTTTTTTTAATAATGTAATGTAATTTATCATTCATTGAGTTGTAAAAGTCCCTAAAAGTTTGACATTTCAAATATAAGGTACCCAAAGAAAAAAAGAAAGGCCCCCACTCGAAGAATTTCTTATTTATTTTGGTACCCCCTCAGAGGACGAGCCAGACGGAGCCCAAAGAAGATAATCCAGAGGGAGATGATCCAAAGAAGGATGATCCACTCGAAGCAGAGACTTGAAGATGAAATGCTCGGCTTTTAAGAGTTGCATCATTTATTAGGATTAAATTCAGGTTATTTTCGGTGGGGCCCGACCACCATACTTTTCTGCATACCATGGGTTGTATTTATACGGCACTTGCCATGGACTTTGGACTCTACTTTTCTGTGCTTTGTGATTATTTATATTGATGTGTTTATATTATGTGCACATTAGAAATTAATTACTTTTCCTAGGTTTCTTTCTTGCATGTATGTGGCCTGATTTTTGCTTGGCTCTTTAGGATAAAATTATTTTTCTACTCGTAATTAAATTCTAAAATTTTAAGAATTAAATAACTTAAAAACCTAACAACCTAGGAAATAGCCAGAGTAGTTCGGCATCGCATGCATATCGATGAATCTTCTCTCTCCTTCTAATAAGACACCTCCCCGCCTGCGAGTAGAGTCCGAATAATTGACCTATGAGGATGAATTGCCAGACCTTGGGAGGCCCAGCCTTTTCTAAAAATTATTTTCTGTAAGTTTTTTTTTTTTAATTTGAAGTATATATGATTTATACTTCTCACCAGCATATATTGCATTAGATACAAATTTAATTAAAATTTAATTGCATTAACTCTAGGAGCATTCACCCTACATAAGTCTGTTGCCAATTAGAAAACTCTCTAGACGTCAACCCTACTTCCAAAATACTCAAACTACCAACCTATCTTTCATAAAGACTGGACTGCATGGATTTTATGTGCCTAGGTGGTTAGCTAGCATCCCTTTCAGATAGGGTATAAGCCCATGTGTATTAGCTAGGATACGAGTATTAGTGTTAGGTAGAACATTAAACTCATCTTAGATTTAAGGTTTGAGGCTACTACACTAGGTGCCTCATAGTATGCCTAAATAGTGGGTAAGTTCTTTTTCTTCGGGGACTATAAATCATGCTTATCTGCATCACATGGATGACACCACTTCTATCCTTCATCTGTGTATGCTTTGAGTGCATGACTTCTTTTCTCAATTTTCTTAATGCCTTAGTCCCTCCGGATGTTAGTGTGAGCCATGTATGTTGACTAAGACACTTGAGCCCCTTCTTTCCTTATGAGTAGGAACTTCCTAAGCTCCCCTCTCATGTCAATTTCTTATCGAGAAAGAATAATGTTAGATCCTTAATCGAGAGTTTTTTCAAGCCCTAGGATTGAGATGTAATTAACCACAAGGGCTTGCGCCTATGGGAAATGGAACTACACCAATAAATAAACCTCACTTGAACTGATGTATCATGTGAGGGAAATTTATTGATACGATCATGTCGTATATATTATTACCCATCAGGGTGCGCTGGCGAGAGCTGCTATCCTCAATAGTTAGTCATATTTGCGAGCTAATTTGCCCTTCCATTGGCCTTGCGAAGAGCACTGAGGCCCTGATCATCTCTATCCCTTGGGGTGGTGTGGTCGTATACCCTCTATGCTCGATAGCTTCGGTGGAGTCCTTTCAGAGGTCCACAAGGGCATCTTGGTCTAAAGGATTAAGTTGTAAGACCCGCTTTTCAAGCTACTTTCTAAGGGAATCCATAAGTCCTACCCACATAATTTAAAATCTTCGGGCAGCCTTGCTGTAGAGTTAGGTTGTAAGACTCATTCTTGGGTAACTCGTAAATAGAGTAATAAGCCCCATTCTATATTAAATCCCCGAGCTACTTTCTACAAAAGTCGTAAGTCCTAACCTAAATTCAAAAAAAAAAAAAAAAATTGGGCTACTTCCTAAAAAAGCTGTAAGTCCTGCTCCAATCCAAACTCATGGGTTACTTCTAAACGAAGTCATAAATCCCAAACTAAATCAATTTTTGGGCATTCTAATAGATATAAACCCCAGAACATCTAATCAAATTAAAACTCAAATCTCACCACTTCAGTCTACTCGGGATTCCTGAGAGGAGGAAACCCATGCCTGCTAATCAGATTCTCTGGACACTATGATCAATGATTGTTAGTGTTGGTAGATTGGAATCTATGGTATACCCAGGACGACATAACCATATGATCTTGATCGGGTTTACCTCCATCTTCCCTATAATTGAGACTAATCACCTAAAAATATATTTAAATTTTATTCATTCTTAATTAAGAGTTCTCTCTTACATAGTAAGAGGAGTAATTAATTATGAGTGCTTGCACTCATAGGAAGTAAGGACCCCGGATTTATAAATCTTGACACTACCTTTAAGAAAAATCTGGTTAACTACAATCTGACCTAAGGAAAATAGAATCCTATGGCTGCAAAACGGGATTCATGCATTTGTGCCATTTTTCTTAAGCCAACATACACGTAACATATAGGGATATTGCATGGGTCAACAAGTGAAGTCAATATTGAACCCGGTCCTCTGTGGAAAATTGACAGAGTCGACAAGGTTTTATCCACAAATGCAAATGCCTATAAGTCACCCTAATGATGGCTGTATTGATAGAAAATTTCAACCGGAGGGGTCAAATCTCAAATCAAACAAAAGACCAAACTCTTAAAATAAAATCTATCAACTGAAAACTTAAAATTAAAAATCATCCACCTCCAGCAACCATTTGTTCAGGATGATAAATTTGAAATTAACCTCAGCTCATAAAGAGCGAATGTGTATTGGGTGTATCACTACGATTCATCCTCAAATAGTCTCTTGCCAGCAGGGACGTGACACATGCACTCTAATCGGGTGGTTTTGCCGTAAAATGGCACGATTATATTACGATCATGGTCGAAGCCCATATGTTCCCGAAAGGCATCAAACCCTTGAGCAATGAATCATAGAGTATATCTGATAGGCATAAAGTTCTCTACCAGCTAAGGTGGGTTCAGATTTATCCCCTTAGATAAATACCAACCAAGGTCTACAAGGTATTCTTGGATGAAGCAACATATGGCTACAAATAAGGTACCTTCTATTAGGTTGGGTCAACTACCTCCTCTAACTAAGTAAACTAAGGATCATGACAGTCCGGAATGACGAAACCATGTGATCATAATCGGGCTCGTCTTCACTCCCCCCACCACCAGTTTTAAATTTATAGTGATAAACTCTAAATTCCAAACTTCAAAACCCAAATCATAAGATCAAATTCAAACCCTAAAATTATTGTTATTATACATTGGATTTATGATCCATATGAACTCCTTAACGACTAGCCTTAATCAAAAGTTCTCTCCTGTTATCGAGAGGGGTAATTAACTACAGGGGCTTGCACCTATAGGAAACCAGAACTCAGATCAAAAAGTCCTCACAAAATGAGGATGAAATCTCTGGGTAATGTCTAATCTAAAACCTAATCTGTCTTCTGAAAATTCACCTGGAACCTAATCTCATTAAAATTCTCTGTCGTCATCGTTACACTAAAAAAATAGATAGATGGCACGGAGAGGCCGGGATCGCACTCTTATGGAATTTTCAGAGCCCATATGGATTTTTAGTAGGAGAGGTGTTATCGAGGTGTTGTTTAAGATCAACGACTAGAAAGAGGGTGAGTGGATGGTTACTTGTTTGGTGCAAGAGACTAGCGAAATGGAGAATAATTGAGATTGGTGTAATGTCATATAGTCCTCTTGAGGAGGTGGAGAGAGATTATACGTGTGTGGATGGGGAGTGGCATATTAGAAGCAATGTGACATACAATCTTAAAGAAGAAATAGGGTGCGTGAGAGATGTTGGATAGAGAAGGATATGAAAATTAACAGAGCAAGATTTTAAAGTTAATTTTTAATGTTGTTAAAAGAATTAAGTTATAAGTGAGCTTATATTAAAAACAATGTATTAAATGTGTAAATATGAATGAACTGAATGCTATGCAAATAAAGACCCCTAGATTAGAGCAATCAAAGCTTTCAACAGCATAGTGTAGAAATATATTAAATTCATTTTCTTATGAAATACTATAAAGGATCATGGGATTTTGAGTGTATTGTATTTCAAATACATAGATTTTGAATATTCAAACATTTGGCTGGCTTAAAAGTAAAACCAAAGTATTTCTAATTCATAATTAATTTTTTGTGTACATTGAAATCACCCAATTCTAATAATTTTGAAATGCACCATGATCTTCGCCCAGATAAGCTCAAACCGTGGCCTTTATTATCCTTCGCACGACGAAATCTGCCTGTCCAAGTGAGCTCCTCGTATGATATCTTCTCCTTCAAACACCAATGATCCCATTGTAACTTATCCCGAGCAAGTTCCACTAACAATTTCTTTTTATCATTCATACGTTGTCAATCCCGTACATCATTACTTGTCCAGAGGCTTCCGATTGATACCATTGGACCAATCTCCCCTTCACACATTGCAATTTTAAACCTCCTAGTCCGCACTTAATTGTGCCCCACTAAAGACGCACTGCCGCTCGAGGGAAATCGAACTTGAGTTGAGAGGTACCCAACCGCAGTTGCCCACCAATCAAGCTAAGCAATGGTGGGTGACATTCTTTATTCAATGCCAGGTTATTCCGGAAAAGAATACCATTATCGAATAGCAAATAAATACAAAGGAGTTAGCTGTTGGCTTAGAGCAAAAAATGAACTGTGCAGGACCTACAAGAAAGGGCAAATAGACAAGCAAAGCATGATGGTACACGCATGATGGTACATCAATAATAAACGTAGTCTTCGATTTAATCATTGTGAATATAATTTTCTTCGTTTTTTTTTTTTTTTTTTGCTTCAGTTTTAGGCTCTATATTTTTTAATATATTGCAAATCGCTGAAAAGTTTCTTTAAGGGGAACTTGACGAGAACATGTTTTAATGAAATACAGATCATAATTTATAAAAAATTATATACAATTTAAAGGTGTGAGCGAGTCAAATTGACTAATGAGCCAACTCGAGCTAGTCTTGATAAACAATTCGTGAGCCGAGCTCATTGAGCGTAAGAGTCAAGCTTGAGCTAACACTGACTCAAATTGTTAGCTCACAAACTGGCTCGTTTAAAAAATAATAATATAAAGTATACTTAAACTATATTAGGATTTAAAATTTTAAGTATAAAATTATTGAAAATATTTGTTTAGATTTCTCACACTTTTTGTCTTTTTATTATAATAATTATTTAAATTATAATCATTTTATCTCTTCCATAATAAATAAGCCGGCTCATAAGCCATCTGAAACTCATTAAATAAACCTCAAAGCTCGAACTCGATTAATTAATCAAGCTCAAGCTAGCGATGACTCGAGCTCATCTCAACTCGTTTACACCACTAATATAATTTATTTAATTTTTAAGTTAATGGCATTAATAAATATGAAATAAAGTGTGTGATCAAAGAAAAAATGAAAAACTATCAACAAAGTCATTTGGCAGCTCAATGTCAACTTTAAGCTTCGTTTGAAACTGCTTTCTTAATAATTCTTAAAGCAACTTTTGAATAAAATAAATAATTTTCTTTATACTAAAAAAATATTTTATGAAACACTAAAAAAGCAATCCCAAAGCCTTAATTTCCTCTTATTGAGGAACTTTTATTTGGTCCGGTCACAGAACGTAGCTCTACGTTTGGCCGCCAATAAAATCGCGCCACACATTTTCATTATTTACCGCACGTCCCGACAACCCGACCCAGAACGGACCCAGGATGGCTCTGTATTTCTCGATTTTGCTAGGAATTGCTCGGTATTGTTAGGTATTGGTCGATTTTGCTCGGCAATAACCAATACCGAGCGATTTTGCTCGGCAATAACCAATACCGAGCAAATACCAAGTAATACCGAGTTGTACCGAGTTTTTCTAAAAAAATTTGTTACAACTCGGTATTACTCGGTATTGGTCTTCACATAGCGGTATTTCTCGTTATTGTCAAACAATACCTAACAATACCGAGTAATACCTCGCAATACACGAACATAGCATTCCCGGGTTCCGATCCGGGTCAAGTAGTCGGGCCGCGCGGTAAAAAATAAGAGCACGTGGTGACATGTTATTGACGGCCTAACGTAGTTCTACGTCCGGTCAGAGGACATAATATTGAGTATTGATGTTACATATAATGCAGCTGCTTGAGTCGAAATACATTTTTGTCGAATGAAAATGAAATATATATATATATATATATATATATATATAATTAGGATTATATTATATAAAATATTAAGTTTAAAATATTATTTTTTATACTAATAATAAAATAATAATTTTAGGACATTCGGTGGATGTTGAGCCATTCAGCAAATGCCCAAATAGAGTGAGCACCGAGCCACCGACTGGATATGCAACAAATTCTCTTACTCTCTTTATTAACACCTTTTTTTTGCCAGATGACATAAGCTAGATGCCGCCCTTTCCTTTCAAAACATGCTCTCAAATGCAAAATTAAATAAAAATGAAGATTTAAAAGATGATAAAGAAATTAAAAAAAGCAATGCTTTCTTCTCCTATAAAACAAAGTAGGGTTTGGGTATGTCAAACACGGCAAATTATTACGTCCGGTCACCGAACGTCCGGTCACCGAACGTCCGGACACCCAATCCAGACACGCCACGTGATCCGAATACACTGGTTCCTGATGTATTTTGGTGACATGGCACGTCTGGATTGGTGTCCGAACTAATACGGACACCAGACGTAATAATTTGCCGTCAAACACAGAACAAGGCATATTCCAAATACCGATTAAAAAAGCAAAGCTAGTGCTAGCCATAAGGGTTTTAATTCGAGTTGGAGGTCTAGCTCAAAATAGACCGAGCCAAATAAACTTAATTCAAAAACGACCCAATAATCATATGGGTGAAAATATTTGACCTAAACATAACTGACCGAATCCCCGATCTATTTGACCATTTATCATATAAATCCTACAACATTTTATGATCAACATGTTTTGCTTAGTGCAAATAAAATCCATTTAATCCTGAAATGACTTGTTTAAATAAGCTTGACCGATTTAAGTCAATCTTTAAGTTTTTGGGTCAACTTGAATCTAACCGAAAAATTAATCAGGTCAAGATTTTCAATCCGAATCTAATCCAAAAACTAATCGGGTCGGTTTGAATCCAGTTTTTTCTGGCCAATTGTCAAGTCATTTATTGACATGGCTAGACTAGCCAACATCTTCAACGGGTTAAACCGCAACATCTTAACTTCATTTTTTTTTTTTTTTTTTTTGCAAAAATAGAATTTGAATAACTCATTAGATAGAACAAACTAGATGGACAACCATTTCCACACCCAACGAAAAACTACTTAAAAATCGAAACCACAATTTCTACAAAGCTTAAGACCTAAGCAGAAATCTCCCTTTATCAAAAGAATATAGGAATCATATCCTGGTAGCTCTGCCCTAACTTATAGAAGCAAGAATAAAGTTATACTCCCCAAATAAAATTCTATTTAAAATGAATTTTCCCAATTCTACTTTTTTTTATACAAATCAGGCATATATAAGCAGTCACATAAATTCATAAATTTTCAAAACTTATATAGGATACTATCTGGAGAACAATTAATTATTCTGTGCGGACGCCGAACGTCATCCGAAGACCAATCAGAATGCATCACATCACTCCTTTGCTCGGTACTACTGATGTGACTGCACCTGATTCGCCTCCCGACGTATCTGCACAGAATAATTTCTCCTTAATGCATACATGCATGTATTTTTACGGAAGACTGATGGGATTTATCAATAATAACTAGAACAAAGGGAGTCAAATGTACCAGTGAGTTTACCGGGTATAAAAGCTGCGGTAGATTGGTGATGATAGTCTTGCTTTTGTGTACAGATTTGACCAGTGAGATAAAAATAGTAAATGAATCATGAAAGCTTAGGTCAACCCCCAGCAACCAACAAACTGGAATAATGTGAGCCGGCAGAGTAGAGGTTACTAATCACAAAGCCCGTAAACTGTCCTGAAAGCAAACCATTATAGAATTCCAACCTTTCTTTTTAACGGTGCGTCCGTAAAGATGAGAATAAGACCTGCAGTCTTTTCCAAACTTCTGGATATCACAAACCTGTCATTTCAAGATACAAAACCTCGCACATGCATATACATATATAAGAGAGAGAGAGAGAGAGAGAGAGAGAGAGTGGGAGACCATTATGAGTTGGGCTTCTACTGGATTTTGTTGAATTTCAGAACGCCACAATTCTTACGAACATTAATAGTGGCCAACTGCTAATAGCACTGAAATCCTTACAGCTGTGACCAATCTTCATTCATTTTTGAATCATTTCACTGCCCCCCACCAACAATTAATCTCTCTCTATCTTCTTTATGTCTCTCTCTAGGCTTTTGGAGGATAGAAGGCCTCTACTTTTTTGTTGGATTCATCATTTGGATTGGTTGGATGTTTGGTGGTTAATCCAATAAATGAAAAGACATGATTGACATTAGATAATATGAAAATGGCCTTTGCACCCACTTAACAGATGTGGACAACATTCACCCAGAGGGTTAGACTAATAACTTAAGCCAAATTGGGGTGCCCTACCAACCTGGCAACTCAAATGGGAAAGGGGGTGCACGCAGTGGTGTGGTTGCATAATTACTTACACGTGTAATAATTTATTTATTCAGTCATCGGGATTTGTACCAAGCTATATTTTTTTTTGTACTAAAAACAAACCATATGATATTATGATTTACCTTTCACAGTAAGTCACTGTTTGTGTTAACTGCAGACTACTATGGATATCAAGTCCATTCCAATCATTATTGATATTGAATAGTAAAGCTTTAGGCTTTGTTGGGTACTATTTTCTTTTTCTTCTTAAATCAGCTTTTTAATATCAAAATTTTAATTTTTTACTAAAAAGTTGCTTTATGAAGCAGTAAGAAAGCTGTCTCAAATGAAGTCTTACTCATCCCAACCATGCATTCCAAGTTCTACGTCAAGGATTAGGCAAGACGGAAATCAACTATAGCTTCCAAAAGAGCTAGCAAACTGGCTATGGATGGCCTGATCCTAACTACCAAAGTGAACAAATGGCTGCGATCAGAATATATAAATTAACTATAAGATGGTGACGAAGGATCAAAATCCAGTTAACACAGTAGAAATATTTCAATTGGCCATTAAACTGGGGATATAAAATCCTTGATATCAGTTGCAGGAATGAAGAAATTGTGGTATGGATTTTTTCATAGATATAGTGAGAACCGCACCAATGTAGGTTTTATTAATCCAATCACACATTTTAGTTCTGAAATAAAAGGCCGAATTCAATCTAACGATCAAAACTGAAATATGCGGCTGAGTTTGGCGTGATGCACAAGTGCATTTGTAACTATAACGGCAAAGGATCGAAACTCATGAAAGCAAACATAGAAATAAGATCTTCCAGTAAACTTGAAGAAATGTTGCTCAAATCTGGGAAAATATATAGTAGAACAAGCAACCTGCAAAAGTTAACATTTGCACCTTTTAGAGCCCAGAACTCTGCTCATATTTGGTCATAAAAACATTAAAAAAATCTAGTGAACAAAATCAAATCAATCAGCATGGAAAGAATGGCCAAATGCAATAAATCCACGTACAGAAGAAAAAGCTTTTTTTTTTTTAATCTGATCAGCACTACATATTTGTATAGTGATTTAGTATTGATATTCAGGAATAGAATTTAAAACATTAAAAAATAATATAAAAACAATTCATTCTAGTCCCTTGTCCTGAAATTTTCGGAATAGCATTCGGAACATTTCCTTGAGATTTAAAGCGCACCTATATCAGCTGAAACTGAAGGCACTTGAAAAATTAAAAACTTCCGCAAATTCAAGAATGAAGGGCTCATGGTAAGAGCAAGCATTTTATAATGGAGTTCACAAATCTAAAAGAGCTTACCCAACTGAATCAAACCAAAACTGAATTTGAAACAAGCTAAGAACAGTATAGGATATCAAATTCACAGGAAATTTTAAGTATACCACATAGAATGCATCTAGTTAAGTGATCCAAAGACTTTTTTTTACTAGAAAGAAAAGGTTGCTTCTATTGGGGCATGCTTTACAAATAGCCCCAACAAATCTCAAGCCTTTTATTATTTCATTGGCATCAAAAGGAGAAAATATGTTCACAGAATATTATGGTTGAAGTTAATACTTAAAGCTGACAATCATATAATAATCCTTGATATTGAGATCAAAGAAAACAATTTTTAGATAAATTTTGCCTTTTTTGTGGTGGTGATTGTCACTACTTAGTCTGGATGCTTAGATTAACAAAAGCAGAAACAGATGATTGGCTGGATATTGAAAATTTTGTTCACTAATATTTACTAGTATCAAACTATTTGTAACATACACAAAGAGTCACTAAACTTCAAATTTATTTTAAGAAGAAATAATACAACTATTGCAACTAAATACCTCTCTTACAGTGTTGTTGAACATTCTTCTCTTGTTGACTTTGTTTTGGATATGAAATGATTGGTTCTATCATCTTTTGTTAGCCAAAATTCTTCTGTAAAAGTGCTCTAACTGATTTCATCTCTTCTAAGCCTTCCGACTCATCGTAGGACAATACTTTGCTATGTGTCGAAGTTGACAACACCAATAGCAAATCTCGGAGCCCATTAATCAAACATTCGCCCCAATGAAATCTTACAAAATTTCCATAACTTTACCAATCAAACTGCTACTAACTCTATAAGTGCTAGACTTGGTTTTTCTTCCAATTTGATCCTTCAAGCTAAGTAATATACACATCATCTAAAGTGCTCTTCCACTTATGTAAATCCCTTCGCTTCCGAGTGATTTGAAAATCAATCTAAACACTTCTAGCTCTCTACAAATACTATATAGTCATTGATTCCTAAAGATACTAATAGTTGTCTATTGACATCATTTAATCTAAATAGAAATCAATAATATTTTTCTTCTACAGTTGCGACTAGCTATGGTGTATATCTTGACAGTGCTGTAAATTTTTTTCATATTACATCACCAATTTATCTCCTTGCACCAATCTAATAAATTGTCTTGCATATACCTCCTAGTGGAAATAGAAAATGAACCATTCTCTGAAAAGTTTAACGAAGTGTTCCCAATTGATCAGCATATTAGGAATGTCACCTAACTTGTCCAAACGTTGTCATCTCCACGACCATTTTCACTTCTCCATCTAATGCAAACATAATAAGTGGCACCCTCCTCTCATCAGGATATGACATGCTATCCAATATTTTTTTCATACAAAGCAACCTTTTCTCTACCTCAATCGATCCTTCCACTCCCATAAATAGTGGAAGTCTCATATCCTGGAATAGCTTTAGATTTTTATCCACTCCAGGTCCAGGTTGAGATCTTGATTCTTAAAGAAATGAATCAGTGTCATCATCTGAGTAAAAATATCGGTGTTCACTATCACCTCAGGTGGTACTTCTCACACCATATTTCAATATACTACATCATCTTGATCCTCCATATACCAAAGATATATACCATACTATCAAATCTTCAAATTTTCTTATGAATTAGTGGCTCTTTCATTATGATTCTGATAGGAAATACTTGTGTTCGCAAGTAACCCTAAGTTAATACTTGAGTTCGCAAGCAACCCTAACCCAAATCGATATGCAAACAGCAGTGAAATGGCTGTTTGTAGCAGGAAAAACAGCAAAAAAACCTGCTGTCTACAGCAGGAAATCAGCACAAACCAGGGAAAACCGTGAGAAGAATCAATGCAGGACTTGTATTCCACTAGAATATGCAACAAAATAGAAAAGATACAATTGATCCTCAATTCAAGAGGAGGATCGATCTCTCCCAAATCTCTAGACGCCGCTAGAGCCCAAAGAAACCTAAATCTAAGAGATCTCAAATTTCAGCCAAATTCAAGATACTCAAACTCTAGAAAAATCAACTATTTAATGCATACCAATCAAAAGGAAATCCCTAAACAGTCCCTACATTCAAATTCCCCTCTTAATTTCCCCAAAAAAACTTCCTATTCGGCTCCCGCAAGGCGAGCGGTGCGCGCGGCCTCCGCCCAGGCTGAAAAATTCGTTGTTTTGCGTGTTTCTCGTCTGAGCCAGTCCCGCGTGGACCGGCTGGACCGGTCTAACAGATTCATATTTACTAAGATATTAGTTTCTCTTATATCACTTTTATCATGACCCAAACCAAAGATCAGAATAGATAGTCAGACAAATATTTACTAATAATATTCTATTTTCAATATATTAAAAGAGCCACTAACACTTCAAAAAGTAACTATTGGAAATAAATACCTCTAGTGTAGTATTACGTCTACGATACACGTTTTTTTTTCTTTCGTTAATTTAAATTCTCTAGACAATACTTGTGTATATTTATTAAATGATAGGAGTAAGCTATAAAACAGCTCAATCTATATATTATATTTTAAAATTATAGTAACACCACAAAATTTTGAAACAATATAAATGGCCTTGAATCATTATACCTCTAGTGTAGTATTACGTCTACGATACACGTTTTTTTTTCTTTCGTTAATTTAAATTCTCTAGACAATACTTGTGTATATTTATTAAATGATAGGAGTAAGCTATAAAACAGCTCAATCTATATATTATATTTTAAAATTATAGTAACACCACAAAATTTTGAAACAATATAAATGGCCTTGAATCATAAGGTTATTAAAGTAATATATATATATATATATATATATATATATATATATATAATAGGTAAAATACATGTGTGTGGATTGAAAATAAATGGAAAGAAAAAGAAAGTAAAATTAAAATGTATACAAATATTCTTCAAAATCATTTAAAGATAAATGTATACAAATAAATGAAATAAATGTATAAATGAAAAGAAAAAAGTATATGCATGCAAATTACATGAATTCACTTTTTTATGGTACTGATTGGGGACGCAATGTACCCGTGCATGTTAAAAGTAAATGAAAATGATTGTACCTATATTTGGTACATTTAGATGGTGCTCCTGTGCTAAATGAAAAAGGGAAAGGGAATATATTAATTGACAAATATAAATTGAAAAAAGAAATATGCTATATGATAAATGTAAATAAAGAATATATGTCATATGAGAGAGAAATGATATATATATATGTGTGTGTGTGTGTGTGCGCGTGTGTGCGCGCGCGCGCATGTGTGTAAATGCAAAAGAAAGCCAAATGAATATGTTATTTTATATATGTAAAATTGCTATGCTACAGATATGATTATCCACTGAGTTTACTTTGTGAACTCAAACATTTAAATTAAAATTTTTTAGATAAATCATCAGAGAAATAGATATGGCTGAAAAGAAGAGTACGTCTACAGAAAACGGTGCTCAAATGAAAGCATGTAATAAAGATTGATGTAAATGTTAAGATGTGAAAATTTTATTAATAGTTTGATGGAAATTATGTTAGTAGCTCTTCAACTTTATTTGTAATATAGATGACATACTTTTTTTGAAATTAAAAAAAATGTTATAATCGTCCGACTATTCGGTCCCACCTCGATGGTTCAAGAATTTGAGCCGACTCATGATAAAAGTGATATCAAAACCCAATTAGGATATCAATCATACTGAAAGAGCCATTAAGTTGATTATTGAAGTTAAGAAAGTTCATTTAAGATTAAATTATGAATTTTCTAAAGATATCTTATTTTATCTTAGGACTCAGAATGATCCTGAAGAAGATGTGGAAAGAGCAGTGTCTAATATGGCTGTTAATCCTCATGCTCATACACAAATGATGACAGCTATGACTCAATTAATTTAGGACTCAAGAAATTAACCATCAGGAAGTGGCAATAATAGTGGTATGAATACGGATAAATATTTAAAGTTATTAAATGATATGAGACCATCATTATTTAAATGTGTAGAATGACCAATTGAGGCAGAGAACTGGTTGTTGCGGCCAAAATCAAGCCAATATCATTTTACATTAGTTATGAAGATGTCAACAAAGGATATTCAAAGCAAGATACCTAGGAATATGCTTTATGCATATGATACAACTCTACTTAATGAGATAGAAAGTGAAATAAGTGAAAATTTAGAATATAAATGTCTTAAATATAGTAGAACAAAGGCTAGGCATATGACATAGAATTTTAGTATATATGCTATTAATAAATATCAATCCACATTAAAATAAGATAAAGTGATATATAGCTGACAGATTTAATTATCTTGGATATATTATAAAAAAATAGAGATATGGATAAACATCTAAGTTCTATGGTTAAGGTTAGTTAATTAAAATGGACAAGTGCCTAAAGAGTCTTATGTGATAAGAAAATATCATGAGTACTTAAAGGCGCATTTTAAAGAATAATACTTTAGTCAATTCTGTTGTACAGTTTCAAATGTTTGAAAGTTCAAAGTCATATATGAGTATATGACCAAGTCAATTCTGTTGTATAATTTCAAATGTTTGAAAGTTCAAAGTCATGTATAACCAAGATGAATGCTATTGAAATGAAAATGCCAATATAGAAGTCTAGCAAAACTAGAAAAGAAATGTTGAGGAATGATTATATTAAAGAGATAGTGGGAGTAATATCTATTGAAGATAAGCTAATGAAAAATAGACTTAATAATTTGGACATGTACATCTACAGCTAGAAAATGCACACAAATAACACAAAAAAAATGGTCAATATCAGGTCAGGAGCAAGTAGATCATATAAACTTGGACTTCCACACAATTTGTTACGTTTCCAGACTGCCATATACTCCAATTACTTTTCTCAAAAAGTTGGTAAAAAAGGAAATATACATGAGGCCACTACATATGTTGCCTGCATGTTTCCTAGCTCAAACACTTTTGACCACATATATTTAAAATATATATATATTGAGTATGTGTATGCATATTAATTAAAGAGAACATATTTAGATCCTATATGAGATTTTAAATTAAATAAGGAATATATTAAACTTATATTATGTTAAATTATAAATTAGATTTAGAAAAATAAATTCTTTATGAGTTAAAGATAATTTGTATAGAAAAACGAAAGAATATTTAATTAGCTAATTAGAGCGAGAAGGTAATTAAATATATAAAGTTTATGAGGTAGGGAGGGGGGGTCAAAACAAAATGAATATTTTGTTCTTTGGGCTGCTTGTTGTCTCACAGTTTGGGTCTTGGCTGCTCTCGGGTTGGGCTTTGGCTGCTTGATTTTGAGCTTAAAAAGTTGGGTTCTACTTGGTGCTAGCTCATAAATGCTTGAGCTAAAACTTTAGCTCATTATATTGGTTAGTTCTCCTACTTTTTAGCTCATTATGATAAGTGAATTTGGTTCTTCCCCCTTGCTTGTTTCTTCCCATTCTTGTGTCTCCTTGGTTTCTTCTTTGTGAGTTATTGCTTTGTGCTGGCTGCCTTTTTTGTTCTCCCTGGCTGCTTTTCCCGTGTCTTCCTCTACCCCGTTTCCTGTGTTGGCTCCTCGGGTCCCTCTCTGGCTGCTTTCCCGTGGCTTGCTGGCTGGGTTTTCCGTGGCTTGATGGATGGCTTTCCACTGGCCTTCCTTCCTGTTTTTTGTGCAGTTTTTTTGTGAGTTGTTTGTGGTGTCTTTTGGCTTTCCTCTTCCCCTTAATTAATTGGTTTAATTAAGGTATTATGTGGTTGTTTGTCTCCCCTTTCTCTCCTATAAATATGTAGTGTTTTTGACAAAAAAAAGAATGTTGTGATGATGATTTTTGGAAGCCAAAACCTGCGGGTTTCATCATGCAAAAGCTTGCGAGCTTGTTCCATTCCTCTCTTCGTCTAGGAAAGCTTGCGAGCTTCTCCTCCTTCGTCTCGGCTTCTAACCTCCTTCTTCTATCTGCAAGTTCCCTTCCACTCGTATCCTTCTTCTCAATCAATCAAAGTATACAAGTTTAGGTGTTTGTGTTTGTGTTTGTGTCAAAAATTGTAAGTCTTATATGTTATAAAGTTGTTATTTTTGTTATTTCAAGAGTGTATTTATATCCGTTTTATTATCCTAGGAAGAGTTTAATTTTGCTTGCAAAAATTTGAGGTTTTTCCCAAATTTTTGCTTGCATCACTTTGGTATTAGAGCCTAGGTGTGTCTTCCTATGTTGTTTCGTGTCTTTTTTTAAGTGTTTAAAAAATGAAAAATCACAAAAAATTGAGTACGTTGTGGAAGAATGCAACCCAGAAGATCTTGAAGTCCCTCTTCTGATGGACAGATGGGTTCCGATAGATGGAGATTCAACATACCCATTTCAAAATGAACTTTACAAGATACAAAGATGGATGTACTTATGTGATGAGAAATTCAAAAAAAGAACTCAGGTACTTCTCGCCGAATTTAATCAAGAGATGGAATTGATTGAACAAAAGTACAAGGCCAAGATTCAAGAGCTTGATGCGCTTCCTTCATCTCCTCGGATCAAATCTAAAGAAAACTCATTGGGAGATGAGTTCTTTTAACCGGAGGAGAATTGATGTAGGCAGTGGGTGGGGGGGGGGAGGGGGCTAAAAACAAAATGAATATTTTGTTCTTTGGGCTGCTTGTTGTCTCACGGTTTGGGTCTTGGCTGCTCTCGGATTGGGTTTTGGCTGCTTGGTTTTGAGCTTAAAAAGTTGTGTTCTACTTGGTGCTAGCTCATAAATGCTTGAGCTAAAACTTTAGCTTATTATATTGGTTAGTTCTCCTCCTTTTTAGCTCATTATTAGAAGTGAATTTGGTTCTTCCCCCTTGGTTGTTTCTTCCCATTCTTGTGTCTCCTTGGTTTCTTCTTTGTGAGTTATTGTTTTGTGCTGGCTGCCTTTTCGATTTTCTCCCTGGCTGCTTTTCCCGTGTCTTCCTCTTCCCCGTTTCCTGTGTTGGCTCCTCGGGTCCCTCTCTGGTTGCTTTCCCGTAGCTTGCTGGTTGGCTTTCCTTCCTGTTTTCTGTGCAGATTTTGGGGGGTTGTTTGTCGTGTCTTTTGCCCTTCCTCTTCCCCTTCCTAATGGGATTAATTAGGGGTTTTTTGGTGGCTGTTCAGCTGTTGTCCTAGTATCTTTTGTCCTTCTATTTCCCTCTTTTAATTAAGATGTTAATTATGTTTAAAGGGTTGTTTGGCTGCCCTCTTTTCTCTTATAAATTAAAGATTGTTTTGATGTTTAAAGAGGCTGATATAATGTTATTTTTGGGAGCCTAAACCTGCGGGTTTCATCGTGGAAAAGCTCGAGAGCTTGTTCCACCTCTTCTTCTTCTTCTACTCCTTGGGAAGGCTTGCGAGCTTCTCCTATCTTCGCCTTGGACTTCTAATCTCATTCTTCTTCCCGCAAGTATCCACCCCATCAGTATCTTTTTTCTCGACGATTGGCAAAGCTTCTTTAGGTGTCTTTATTGTGTCATTTGTAAATGTCTAAGTTTGTAAGTTCTCTTATTTTATAAAGTGAAATTATTTTTAGTTCAGTTGCTGTATTTTATATCCTTTTGGGGATATTTGTGTCATTTCTACTTTCTAGGAAGAGAATCATTTGCTCGCAAAAATTTGGGGGCTCTTCCTAAATTTTTGCTTGCACCAGTTTAGTTTAGAAATTAAATAATAATATCTTTTATATAGGTGTTAATTTTATCGACCTCGAAGAAAGGAGTAAGAGTAAAGCAGCGCAATACCTAAGTTCAAGGTTAGTATTCATATTCCTATATTAGGTAATGTATTGATTCTTGTGTTTAATTATTATTTCAAATGATTTATCTTACTGCTTATTGTTGACTCGTGTAATGTAAAGAAACAAAAAAAAATATACCTGCATAGTGACAGATCGCACGTCGTCGCCGCCCAAATCGCGAATATCCCGCGACAGCCATTTCACCCACGTCGTATACACGACCCATTGGCGTCGTTAAATAGAAAAAGAAAACGAGGCCTTCGGCCTCGTTCGACCTTATTTTAATTGCATTGCTAATAATTTATCTTTCACATATGAATTGATTGATCATTTCAAATTATATGATAATTAGCATGTTATATTTTATATAAGGTTAATGAATGATTATGAATGAAATGACTAAGATATATATGCTTACATGTGTATGATTGACAAATGGAGCACACCCTTATGGTACTAGCTGGAGACGCAACATATCCGTACATATAAATGGAAAAGAAAATGGAAAAAAGTACCTTCATTGGTAATTTTTTTCGATACTGTCTAATGTGACGGTTGTATTATTTACGAGAAAGAATAAAGATATAAAATATGCATAACATTGACGAACATATTTAAATGTTTAATTAGAATTGTCTTATGTTTTGAAATTAAGCATGCATATTATTCTCAATATCTCGTTTTACTGTAATTTAGAAGCATAATTTTCTCACTGAGTTATTTTATGACTTATCCTTTTCATTGACAAATATTTAGAGGTATAATTTGATTAACTAAAATTAGTAGAAAGAAGAGAAGAGAATGTGTATTGCAGGCGAGACGCTCAGAGAGAAATGTATTTCTTTTGATTTTAAAATTATGAAATTTTTAGTGGCTCTTTCAATTTATTGGAGATAATTTTAGCAAATGAAAATTTAATCAACAGCCCAACCGTATGTTCCTACCTCGTTAATTTGAGCCTCCAGGCTGGTCGTGACAAATAAGCTCACGCCAATCGGCCTCACGCACGACTTAATTGCTTGCCACATTTGTTCACATAGTTGCAAATTGGCTCGTGCATGTCTTCGCATAGCCACGCATGAAAATGCCCATGATTTTTCTCCCTCTTTCTCTCCCATGCATTTGATTTTTTCTACTTCAATTTTGATTTGCCTCTCGCAGCTACAAATACAAGAAACCTTTTCGCCTTCTCTCCCTCGCTAAGCAGCAAAACCAATACAGTTAGTTTAGTTGAGCCGATACCAATGGGTTCCGATTTTTTTTTACAGGAATATTACAGTGATAAGCATGAAGGTCTTCTGCCGTGAGAAGATGAAAAGGCACAGGAATCCCGTTGAGATATACCCAGAAGGGTATTAGAAATGCGATGCCTGCAGAAATGGAAGCTAAATTTTGAATTTATTCTTTTCAAGTGGTGATTAATTATCATTACAACCAGAAGCACATACTTAAATCTGCAATAATGAAGCACGTGTTCGGTTGCACTTTTTTATTGTTATGATGTAGATGGTCTGCCGCCATAAGAAGAAAAGAACCAAAGATAATATTTACTCAACTTCTTAAAAGGGTATCAGAATACGATGCAAACCGCTGAAATTGAACTACACCTCAAATTTATTCTTTCCAAGTGGTTATTATTTTTCCTTGTAAGACAGTATGCACATAATTCACTCGGAAATACTATCAATTAAATTACTCAAATTCTCTCAAAAACAGATAAATTTGCGATGTTCTTGACAATATGATGGGGTGCAGTAAGTTATTTCCAAAACCGAAATATATACCAAGGGAAGACTAAGTAGGTTTATCAGAGTATTTGCAATCCCTATATTATTTTTTATTAAAAAATAGAGTTGACAGATGCTAATAGAAAATATACTGAGAGAAATGCATGGATAGGATGAATTGGACAATAGAAGCGACTAAAATCTTCTCTGAGCTGATAATTTCACAGCTCTTAGAGTGTACCAAAGTCTTTCAAGTTACTTCTGATCTTTCTAGAGGTATGTTGAGAAGGAAAATCACAAAAGCATTCAAGATCGATACAACATCTACAAATGTTCATGATAATCATTAACATCATTAGAAGAGAAAAAGCGGGAACGAAAGCTGTCTTGAATCCAATTATCAAAAACTTGTTAATTCATAAGATCGATAGTTTATAACAGAGACTTTTGCTCTTGCATACCTCAGTTTTTAGCCCATCATATGGATGAGGTTGATGATTGAAAACTTCTGCCCATCTATCAAATTATATAGGTTCAATGCTAGAAAGAGCATTAAAATGATCAAAAATCTCCAGTTTCAATAAATGCCTGCATGATGGAAAGAGTAGTGGCTTTTTTAAAAATTGAAACTAAAATTTTATCAGAGCTAAATTAAAAATTGAAACTAATGATATAAATATGAACACGGACTTGGAGCTTCCCAAAAAAAATACTTTCAATGTATTTATCTTTTATTTTCTAAAATATTACAGAAGATTTCAGTACCAAAATTCATTAGATCCAGCATATAGTGAAATATCAGGCATAGATTCTGTACGTCAACATGAATGATATGCAATTGATGTTAAACTAAATGCGAAAGCAAGAATTGCACTTTAGAGATTAATAAAAGGTTATAAACTTTGCGTACTACCAATAAAATCTAGCTTACTCAAGTGGAAGTTTAAGAAGATTCATGAAAGATTAAATAATAGCAATTAGTTACACTTTGAGATCACAAGAACTTGCAAAAGAACAACCAAAGAAAAATCTAAATAATGCAAATAGCCAATTATAACAAAGCCTTACGTTTAAAATATAGATCCTTCACCACGAGATCCTTTAATCACTCTTGAAGGTGAAGGTTAGCGGAAGAGGATCGTAAGCCCACTTAGAGATACCACTATTACACAAGTGATGCCGAGAGGACTCGTCGCCGGGGAAGAAGCGGGAGTTGGAGAAACGGGTGGATGGCCGTTGATGGTCCACTCGTAGTCCAAGAATTGATCGTCGATGATGTCCACGAGATGGGGAAGGATTCGGTTCAAGTAATCTTCAATGGTGTCGTCAAAACCAAACTCGACGTCGAAGAATGGTGATCGAACGATGTGGATATCTCCGTGGGCGTCGAGTACGAATCTGTGATCAACTTCGGGATCCGCCATGCATCCTTGCCGGAAATGAAAGAGCACCAATAGGGAGAAAGAGGGAGAGAGGAGGTGGCGGCTTGGAGGGGAGAGGGTGGGTCGGCTTGGGGTCTTGAGTGGATCGGCTAGGGAGAGACACCAAGAAATAAAAACAGGCAAAACTGAAATTATTTCAGGTTTTGGGTGAGTGAGAGGGAGTTAATTTCAAACTTTCAAATTAATTCCAAGGAGGGGAAAGGGGGCGGCAATGAGGAGGTTGGGGCTGATTTTGTGGAGAAATCAATGTAATTTTGGAAGGGGGAGAGAGCCCATCAAGGGGCCGGCCACATGAAGAGGAGAGAGGGCTTGGGTATTAATCAAATGGGGCCCACATAATTAATCACAGATTTAATCAAAAATCTGAATTGAAATTTCAGATTTCCTATGTGGGGAAAGTTTCCTAATGTATGGCAATCAATTGAATTAATTTGAATTGAAATACAATTAAAAAGATTGCCTAAAATCAAGGATTTAATTTAGGAAAGTCATTTGTCTCATGGGGAGATTTGAAATTTCAAATTTCAAATCCCAAGGAGGGAGGCCGGCGGCTGGAAGGGGGATGAGGCCATGGAAGGGGGATGGGGCCAGGGGGGGCGGGGTGGATGACCGGTGGGTGGAGATTACCTGGGAGCCGGCGGCTTGGGTGAGCCAATGGGGCGGCGGCAAGGCTTGAGGGGAGGGGGAAGGGAATTCACTACAGATAAAAAAAAACATGATTGAAATTGTGAAGAATCAAAGATCCACTCACCTTAAGTGATTCTACCCAAATCTCACAAAGAAATCTAAAACAAAATTTTAAGAACTCACAAAGAGATTTTTCTCCTCCAAGGAACTCACTAAGAGATCACCAAGCGGAATAAGCTTTTCATTCAATCATTAAAAACTAAAACTATTACATTGCAAGAGGCCTTATATAAGTAGGCCAAAATAAAATAAGATGAAATGACGTGAATGCCCTCAGGGCTACATAAGTGATTCAATGCCCACAGGGGCAAACTAGGAAATGAAATACAAGCGTAAATAAAACTACAAATAAATCAGAAATAGAGGCTATGGATCGTGGCCGTCGATCTGCATCTCCGGCAATGGGACACGTGTCGAAATCTGATGTCCTCATCATTCTCCCCAGGTGGGAGAAAACTCGACCCTGTCAAGTGAGCATCTCTAGTAGTCTCGTACCACTCCAGTAGATCAGGGTCCAATCTCTACAGCTCCTCCCGGTTGATCCACACGTTCTCCGTCTCCGATTTTCCTGCCCATTGAACTAGGTACCTTCGGCGACCACCATCTTTAGTGGAAATGATCTCATCATTAAGTATTGTCTCAATCCTCTCCGCAGTAGGTAAAGTGGGAATGTTTAGGAGTGGAGGTAGGCTGGGGATCTCACCAGATAGGGACACACAAGGCTCATCATGTAATGGATTGGTAGGGTTAAACTCTGGACCCTCATAGGTTACAAGATCTTCAATGTTAAACGTGGGGCTAAAGTTAAAATCTTCAGGAAGGTCTAGCACATAAGCATTACTGTTGATCTTGAAAATTATTTTGAAAGGTCCCGCGCTTCTCGCATGTAACTTTTTAACGGTCCCTTGCGGGAACCGCTCCGGACGAATCTGAACCATCACAGAATCTCCCACTTCAAATTCTTTAAACCTTTTCTTGAGGTTCGCAGTGAGTTTATAGTTAGCATTGCTCAATTCAATTCTTTTATTAATGTCTTTGTGCAATTCTTGTAAATGCGATGCAAATGCAGATGTTGATTCAGATGCTCTAGACTTAGGACCCATGGGGATTAGATCTATAGGTTGCATGGGTTTGTATCCGTACACAATTTCAGCTGGACTCAGGCCTGTGGTTCGGTTGACAAAATTGTTATAGGCAAATTCAGCAATAGGTAATTTAGAATCCCAGTCTCTAAGATTCTCACCTACCAAAGTCCTTAAGAGGTTTCCTAAGCTTCTGTTAACTACCTCGATTTGTACATCGGTCTGGGGGTGGAAGGCTGTGGAGATCTGTAATTTTGTACACATCTTGTGCCACAGTGTTTTCCAAAAATAACTCGTAAACTTAACATCTCTATCGGAAACGATGGTTTTAGGTAATCTCATCAAAGTAAAGCTTACCAACTCTGGAGGCATCATAAGTTTTAGAACAGAGGAGGAAATGGACCATTTTTTAGAACCGATCAACGATTACACAAACAGAATCGTGCTTCCTAACGATCTTGGGTAATCCTAGTACAAAATCCATACTTACATCCTGCCAAGGGCAGTTGGGCACGGGGAGTGGAGTGTAGAGGCCCGTGTTTTTCTTGCGTTGTTTGGCAAGCTAGCAGGTGTGGCATCTCTTTAAAAGTTTACTAACGTCGCGCTTAAGGCTGGGCCAATAGAATCGATTCTCTAGCGCGACAATAGTTTTGGATTGACCGAAGTGGCCAGCTAAACCTCCAGCATATAATTCCCATACTAGAAATTCCCATAGAGAAGTGTTGGGAATACAAAGTTTTTGAGACTTGAACAAATAGCCATCTTCCACAAGAAAATCATTTACTATACGCTCATCTCCGTTAGTCAGTAAAGAATATGTTTCTTTAAAATCAGGGCAGTCCAAGTAATTTTCCTTAAGTCGCTCAAAACCAACTACTTCCGTCCTCATTTCTTGAGTAACCATCATCCGACAGCTTAGAACATCCGCGGCTTTATTCTCAATTCCTACTTTATGTCTAATCGTGTAAGTATATTCTTGCAGGAATTCAACCCAACGGCCGTGACGAGCATTGAGTTTCTTCTGCGAATTAATGTAGCGCAAGGCCTCGGTCTGAAAAGATCACAAATTCTTGAGGCAAAAGATAGTGTCTCAAATATCTAAGGGATTGGATAATCGCATAAAACTCTTTATCTTAGGTAGAGTATCGCTGACGAATGTCGTTCAATTTCTCAATGAAGTAGGCAACGGGGTGCCCTTCTTGAGAAAAAACTCCACCTATACCAAGGCCTGATGCGTCACAGGTTACCTCAAAAACTTTGAAAAAATCAGAAATACGCATAACAGGTGATTCCACCATTTTTATTTTAATCTCCTCAAAGGCCTTGCTGGCATTTACCATCCAATGGAAATCTCCTTTCTTCAAACAATCAGTTATGGGTGCCACTATCGTGCTAAAATTTCTGATAAACCACCTATAGAAAGTGGCCAATCCATGAAAACTCCGAACATCTCTAATATTTTAGGCTCAGGCCACTCGTTAATTGCTCGAACCTTTTCGGGGTCAATTGAAATCCCTTGAGAGGATATGATAAATCCGAGAAAAGTGACTCGGTCTGTGAGGAACACACACTTCTTTGGGTTGGCGTACAATTGTTTTTTCCTCAAAACCTCACAGACTTGATTCAGGTGATTTAAGTGTAGGTCCACAGATGTCATCAAAATATACCACAACAAATTTTCCTAAAAATGGTGAGTCATAACTCTCATGAACGTGCTAGGAGCGTTACTAAGGCCAAACGGCATAACCATCCACTCATACAACCCATCTTTAGTCTTGAAAGCCGTTTTTCATTCGTCCCCAGGGCGGATTCTGATTTGATGGTAGCCACTCTTAAGATCGATCTTAGAAAATAGGGTTGCCCCGGTCATCATGTCCAGCATGTCATCCAAGCGGGGTATGGGGAAACGATACTTCACAATAATCTTATTGATGGCACGACTGTCAACACACATCCTATAGGAGCCATCCTTTTTAGGGGTTAGAAGGGCGGGGACCGCACATGGGCTTAAGCTTTCCTTTATAAATCCCTTTGCCAGCAGATCATCCACCTGCTCTTTTAACTTAGCGTGCTCCCCTGGGTTCATACGGTAGTGGGGAAGATTTGGAAGCAAGGCTCCGGGTACCAAGTTTATCGCGTGTTGTATGTCTCGCAGAGGGGGCGGTTGGTTAGGTAAGTCTTCAGGGAAAATATCATAAAATGTTTAAAGGAGGGGTTGGACCTCTTCAGGAATGGGTTCTCCTAATTCCTCATTTGTTTCACGAGCCACTAGGGAGTACATGGTGGTTCCTTGGTTAATCTTATCTTTTTACTTCCTTTGCAGTCAAAAGGTGTAGTCCTTTGCTTTGTTTGGCAGGGGTAGGCTTGGCTTCCGTTTTATGGGGCTTAGGTTGTGAAGGTATTAACTTGATTTTCTTCCCGTTATGCTCAAACACACAGCTGTTAGTTCTCCCATAAATATGGACGTCGTTATCAAATAACCACGGGCGACCGAGTATAATTTGACCTACATCCATAGTCAAAATATCACACCAAATCTTATCCTGATATCCCACAAACTCTATACGAATAAGGCTCCCATCTTTAATTTTTATGGTAGTCGAATTTATCCAAGCGACCTTATACGGATTTGGGTGGGGTGTTATCTTGAGGTTAAGTTTGGAAATCATAGCTAAAGAGACTGCATTTATACAACTTCCACTGTCGATGATAACTTTGCAGCTCTTTTCTCCTATCTTGGTAAAGGTATGGAAAATCGAAGTTCTTCGTCAATCGTTATTGGGTTTGGGTTGGGACAATGCGCATCTAACAACTTGCAGGCCAACAGGGTCGCCCTCGTCAAAGAAATCTTCTTCATCGTCCACATGATTGGTCAATTCAGTCTCAGGTTCTTCTTCTTCTTCTGCGACTTCTTCAATGTTGGTGACCTTATAGGGACTAGAATATTGCAAGGCAATGTGCTCATATCCATGACACCTATAACACTTGGTTCTAGAAGTGGCTTTGGGAGTGTCACGCTCGGGAGTCTTTCCTTTAAAGTTGAAACAGGATTGAGGTTGACTCGCAATTGTTCGGTTAACTACAAGACCAATAGGTCGGGTTGGAGGTTGACTGGAAGAAGTTCTATATGGGCCTGAGCGGGAGTCTAGGTGCCTAGCATGAGAATATGGGTCTTGAACTCTTCTAGGTTGAGCACTATAACTACAAGCTGCTTCCAAAGTGTCAATTCCTCTCGCGAAAAGCTCATTACGGAGATCCTCTCTTAAGTCAACTCTAAACATTGAAAGGATTTGGGCTGGGGCAGTGGTCTCCTCACCACTGCAACAAATTAGGTAGTCATCAAAGGCAGAGATATACTCCTTAACAGGTCTACTCGTTTGGGTCAATCTATTCCACTTATCTAAGAGCTTAGGGTAGTAGGAAGAGGGGAGATATTTTCTTTTGAGCTCCTGTTTCATCATTCTCCAATCAGTGATGGGGTGTTCTCCTCGGGCTTCACGCATATTCTCCAAGTTGGTTCAGTAGTGGTTGGCTCGGCCCGTAAGTTTCATTTCCGCGAACCTAACTTTTCGTTCCACAGAGATACTGTACCATTAAAAAAGAAGTAACTATCCATTCCTTTGATCCAATCTAAGAAAATCTGAGGGTCAAGCGTAGCATCGTAGGAAGGAGCGCCTATACGGATGTTCTTTAACAACTGAGCGTCGTTATCTCTCCAAGTGGGTTCATTTCCTACGGTATCCTGATTGGGTCTAGGGTTATGACGGTAGTAATCTCGCAGATGGCCATGATCGGTTCGGTTATCATCACCATAGGGTGAAAGTGGCCTTGAAGGGGTATAAATAGCGGGGTTCCCTATACGCTCGATGTTATCTAGTCGATCACTTGTTTGGCGCCTAAAATCTGCTAAGTCCGTCTGGGAGTTTCAGATTTGTTGTGTAACAGTTCCAAGTTGGCCCACTATGAGGTCTAGAGTTGCCTGAATATGTTCCGAATCCATGGGTGGAAGCTAGGGGTCGCTAGGGGACGTACCGGGGTGGTGGACAGCACCTAGACACTAAGGTAAAATGCTCCTAATGCCACTAAATGATGGTGAAATGTTGTGGACAGCAACCTACAGCAAGGGCCTAAGTTGTCTAAGTGTTATGGGCAGGTTTTAAGGTGTGGACAACAACTTATTACAAGTTTAGGGTCACCTAAAGGTCACTAAACAGTACAGAAAATTTTTGGACAACAAAAACACACTAGGGAATAAATTGCTTAGATGATGTAATGCTTGCAAACAAGTAGGGAACTATGTAAGTAACTTCCTAGGATGACTTTTAGCATGCATAGCCTATGCTAACCATGCTCTGATACAAAAATGATGTGAAACTAAATGCGAAAGCAAGAATTGCACTTTAGAGATTAATAAAAGGTTATAAACTTTGCGTACTACCAATAAAATCTAGCTTACTCAAGTGGAAGTTTAAGAAGATGTCATGAAAGATTAAATAATAGCAATTGGTTACACTTTGAGATCAAAAGAACTTGCAAAAGAATAACTAAAGAAAAATCTAAATAATGCAAATAGCCAATTATAACAAAGCCTTACGTTTAAAATATAGATCATTCACCTCGAGATCCTTTAATCACTCTTGAAGGTGGAGGTTAACGAAAGAGGATCGTAAGCACACTTAGAGATAACACTATTACACAAGTGATGCCGAGAGGACTCGTCGCCGGGGAAGAAGCGGGAGTTGGAGAAACGGGTGGATGGTCGTTGATGGTCCACTCGTAGTCCAAGAATTGATCGTCGAGGATGTCCACGAGATGGGGAAGGATTTGGTTCAAGTAATCTTCAACAGTGTCGTCAAAACCAAACCCGACGTCGAAGAATGGTGATCGAACGATGTGGACGTCTTCGTGGGCGTCGAGTACGAATCCGTGATCTTCGGGATCCGCCATGCATCCTTGCGGGAAATGAAAGAGCACCAATAGGGAGAAAGAGGGAGGGAGGAGGTGGCGGCTTGGAGGGGAGAGGGTGGGTCGGCTTGGGGTCTTGAGTGGATCGGTTAGGGAGAGACACCAAGAAATAAAAACAGGCAAAACTGATATTATTTCAGATTTCGGGTGAGTGGGAGGGAGTTAATTTCAAACTTTCAAATTAATTCCAAGGAGGGGAAAGGGGGCGGCGATGAGGAGGAGGTTGGGGCTGATTTTGTGGAGAAATCAATGTAATTTTGGAAGGGGGAGAGAGCCCATCAAGGGGCCGGCCACATGAAGAGGAGAGAGGGCTTGAGTATTAATCAAATGGGGCCCACATAATTAATCACAGATTTAATCAAAAATCTAAATTGAAATTTTAGATTTCCTATGTGGGGAAAGTTTCCTAATGTATGGCAATCACTTGAATTAATTTGAATTTCAAATTTGAATTGAAATACAATTAAGAAGATTGTTTAAAATCAAGGATTTAATTTAGGAAAGTCATTTATGTATCATGGGGAGATTTGAAATTTCAAATTTCAAATCCCAAGGAGGGGGGCCGGCGGCTGGAAGGGGAATGGGGACAAGGGGGCGGGGTGGATGTCCGGATGGTGGTGACTGCCTGGCAGCCAGCGGCTTGGGTGAGCCAATGGAGCGGCGACAAGGCTTGAGGGGAGGGGGAAGGGAATTCACTACAGATAAAAAAAACAAGATTAAAATTGTGAAGAATCAAAGATCCACTCACCTCAAGTGATTCCGCCCAAATCTCACAAAGAAATCTAAAATAAAAATTTAAGAACTCACAAAGAGATCTTTCTCCTCCAAGAAACTCACTAAGAGATCACCAAGCGGAATAAGCTTTTCATTCAATCATCAAAAACTAAAACTATTACATTGCAAGAGGCCTTATATAAGTAGGCCAAAATAAAATAAGATGAAATGACGTGAATGCCCTCAGGGCTACATAAGTGACTCAATGCCCACATGGGTAAACTAGGAAACGAAATACAAGCGTAAATAAAACTACAAATAAATCAGAAATAGAGGCTCTGGATCGTGGCCGTCGATCTGCGTCTCCGGTGATGGCACACGTGTCGAAATCTGATGTCCTCATCAGCAACTCATTTGACTAAAGCCTCAGCTTGAAAAACATGCACAGATTGGCATGTAACGCATTAGGATTAAGGGAAAACCCAAATAGACCGTTGTTCTGAACTGTTCTTCCACCCTTGAATCTACCAGTGGGAGACAGGGAACGAGAAAAAAGTATGCAAAGTGAATGGGAGCATATGAAGATAAATTTTATAAATAGTTACAAAAATAATTTATATTATCAAATTAAATATTTAAAATTTTATTTTTGTCCATAGTTGCTGAAGCATTCAGAGACTGGATGTGAGTTGGCAAGTAACGAGATTCCTTAACATCCGTTGCTGAGCACGCTAGCGACTTATTTAGTGTTAGTTGTTGGGTATTTCAGCAACTTGGGTGGGTTTTCTTTTTAAGAAAGCTACACTATCACTTGCATGAGAGTCACGGGTGAGGTTTCCCGAAAGAATCACTGGTCAAGATTAGAAATTTTGAGAATGAGAAGCTCTCCATCTCGGATCTCGCCACCCGAGTTCATCGCTATTGGTTTCTGGATTTCAACAACGGATTTTGCCATAAAATCACGACTAACAATCCTGCTTTGTCATCTTTTTCCATTGCAGCATTTCAAGATTTCGAAATTGTACTTCATAACCGGATCTCGCTCACCCAAAGTTGTTATCATCTCCCAGCCGAATTTCCTCAACTTAGATGAGACTCTGGCGGCCTCTTGAGACTCCGACAGCCACCTCGAGTCATGGTTTAAAATTGCGCAATATGAGGCTCGCCTTGAGGCCCGCGTTTGCGCAATTCTAGTAAAAAAACGCCTCGATGCTTATGCCTCGAGTTTTTGTTATGAGGCTTGTGCCTCAACTTGGTTGAGGCCCGCCTCGCCTCACTGGCATGAGGCTTACGCGTCACACTATATATATTAAAACTTACGTAAATCTTGAAGTAAATGCCCGACATTTGACTCTATAGGAAAGGAGGAAGGGGAGAGAGCAATTCATCATAATGATGATTCAAATGAAGAACCCCTTAGTGATGACAGTGCTGATGATTTATGAGTTCTTATGTGATATGTCATTGCAATTTATTTTTAGAAATTAGAATTATATGTTAATGAAAAGAATACTGAGATTTGGGAAAGATAGAATTTTGAGTTGAACTATATTTCATATTGTCTTATTATTGAGATATTTTGATTTCACTTCATATCTTATGCTTTTTTATGTTTTATATTATTCACTCATTAGTATTTAAAAAATTTATCATTTTATGTTTACGCAATCTTTTAATTTTGAGGCTTACGCCTCAAAACGCCTTGAGGCTTACGCCTCGCCTCACAAATGAAAAACGCCTCAATACCCGAATACGCAATTTTAAACATTGCCTCGAGTATTGTAAGTTTTTTTTTATAATATATTAAAGGAATTAGAAATAAATTATTTTGTAAAGTAAACAAAAAATTAGCAAATATTTACATGAGTTCAATAATAATTAAGAGGTGATTATCTTTTTTTTATTAAATGTTTAAGTTTAGTAATTAGTAGTAATTATCAGTTCAATAACTTTTAGCATTTTGACTTGATTAAATAATGAAAAAAAAATATGATTATATAATGCTAAAATGATTTTGAAATTAGAAAAACATCTTAATAATTTGAATAGCATTATGAGTTGCATAGTAGCTATGAATTTAAAATATGATTATATATCAAAAAATGATAGCAAAAAAGATCTGATTAATCTATTTTAAATTATCAATTCTCAACTTTTTAAGTTATAGTGATTTAGATTAAGAACATATAATGTTGTGGGCTCCGAAAATTCATGCCCCAGTCTCTTCGTAGACCCCTTTCTTTTCTTCGGGTCATTGAGGAGAGTTTTAACGCTCAAGTCCAAAGGCAAATTTTTAGAAGGCATATTGAGTTTTTAATAAGACATTACCCAGGGATTTCGCCCTTATTTTGTGAGGACTTTATAATCTGAGTTCAGGTTTCCAATAAGCACAAGTCCCTATAGTTAATTACCCCTCTCGATAGTGAGAGAGAACTTTCGATTAAGGATATTTGTCAAACGAATATGTAGTATCCAGCATATAGCAATAGCATGGTTAGGTATTTGAATTTTAATATCTAAAATTGGAAATTTGCCATTTTGCACTTAAAGCGGATGATGGGGGAGTGATAATGGACCCGATATCATATGTATGCATGAGTTATTACTCGTGTTCAAATACAAGGTGGTTTGACAAAGTATTTTCCAATTTCAATTGGATTGCATCACGGATTAGCTTTAAGCCTTTTTTTTTTCTTTAGTCTTGGATGTTCTTAATAGACATTTACAAGAGGATGTACCATGGTGTATGCTTTTTGCTGATGATTTTTTTTTTCACAAGACTAAAGAGAGAGTTGAAAGAAAACTTGAATTATAGAGGTCAACCTTAGAGTATAAATATTTTCGTTTGAGTGGATCTAAAATCAAATATATAGAGTGCAATTTTAATAGTAATAGATCTAGCGGAGGATTGTGACTTTGGGCGATAAATTCATTAATGAGAGTATATATTTTAGATATCTTGCGTTTGTTGTTCAAAGTGATGGTGAAATAGATGAGGGTATTATTAGTATAATTCAAGTTAGATGGTTGAAGTGGAGAAATGCATTGGGCTTGTTGTGTGATAGAAAAGTTCCCCCAAAATTATATATATATATATAAGATGGTGGTGAGACCTGTAATGTTTTATGGCGTAGAATGTTGGCCATTAATAGAGAAACATAAAATTAAGTTCAGTGTTGAAGAGATGATGATGCTCAGGTGGATGAGTGGCTTCATTACTTAGAAATAGAATGCATAATGTATATACATGAAAAGGGAGTAGCTCCAGTGGCAGATAAGATTAGAGAGAGTCGCCATAGATGGTTTGAACACAAAAAGTTTGCCTTCCGATGACTTGGTTAGGAGAGTAGATGTATTGGATTTGACCCATATTAAGAAATTTAGATATAGACCTAAAAAGACTTCTTTAAAAATATTAGAAATGATTTCTTTTATTAAATTTAAATGAGAATTTGACTCTTAATATGGCACAAAGGAGAAAAAAGTTTATATAGCCAACCCCATAGCGTGGGAGAAAGGCTTGATGTTATTGTTGTTGTAAAATAATTTCTATCTCAATCATTAAAAATTTCTCAAAAAAAAAAAAAAAATCTTATAATGCTCAAGAGGAGGTGCCGAAGACTCGTTGAAGAAGGGGAATTTCAGCTTGGGGATGATAAAAGCTTAGAGCTAGCGAGATCAAATGGCGAAGTATGGTATCAAAATTTGGAAAGATTATAGTGGAAAAAGATGACAAAGCGGGATCCGGTAGCGAAATCTGTTGTCAAAATCCAAAAACCAACAGGGAAGAACTCAACCAACCAGATCCGAGATAGAGAGCTTCTAATTTTCAAAATTTCTAATCTAGATCTTTGAATGTCACGTGAAACCTCACCTATGACTCTCGTGCTGGTAATAATGCAGTTTTTCTTTAAAAAAAAACACACACCCTTCCCTGAAATGCCCAGCAACAAATACCGAATCAGTCTCTAGCAAGCTCAACAACTCACACTAAGGAACCATATCACCTGCCAGCTCACATCTAGTCACTGATGGCTTCAGCAACTATGGCCAAAATTATTTTTTTAATATTAAACTCATTAATACAAATTTTTACCATAATTATTCGTAAAATTTCTCCTCAAATAAAGTTCAACTTTTTAATTGGTTGCTTTAAAAAAAATAAATAAACAGCTAGTTATCTGACTTTAATGTAATTATTATTCCACGGCTTTTTTAGAATAAGTTATGGAAATGCAAAAGTTGCATTAGGAACACAATGCTGATGATGAAGAATATGAAAGCAGTTGGAATAGCAGTGCACTTTGATTACTAAACACCATAATCTTATCTCTGTTTCATGGAACTACAGCACCAAAAGAACATAGAACAAAACATAAATTCGTTCAATTTACACACCAAAAATAAAGTAAATAAATGTTAAGCATATAAATTACCAGAGAAAAACAGCAGGACACATATTACCTCAAACAATAGTCCAGAACTTTTTCCTGCATATTAAGACCAGTTCCATTTTCTTATCCTCATTTTCTAGCATATGCAAGCTGACATCCCACAGGAACTTAGGAGCAATGCCTTTTATTCTCAACACAAGTGAATCTTCGTCTCGAATAATGATATAGCCCTACAAAAGTAAGTCCTCTCAGAAACTTATCCACTGAATCTCTAAACAATGTGTTTTAAATTTGTGCAGATAAAATTAATACTACATTAGAATTAAAATCATCACTTTGTATAAGAATAAAAATTCATCACAAATAATCCTCAGAATTCCACATTAACGGAAAGAAATTTCGATTAATAAAAAATACTCAAGCAATTGCTCATGCAGCTTTTGGAGATTGCTAGCATCATATATGAGGGATAGAGCAAAGGGTGAGATAAAGTTCTGCGGAGCAAGTCGTCCATCTTAAACCCTAATCATGAGTCATTGAATTGTCAGTTCAGTCACTATTTTTTAATGCATCATGTTTAATTCATTGTCTTTATTCGTCTTTAATTAATTATCAGTGGTCAAAGAGATATTTTTCCATTTAGAAAAAATTATGATTTTTTCACATAATTAGAGTAGTTCTATATTTTTTAATATGGCCTATAATTATAAATAATGTCCACGGCCATGTAATTCAAATGGTTGAGAATGGAATTAAAAAAAATTCTTGTACCCCAGGTTGGAATAATTCATCTCCCTCATTTCTAGTTGTGAAGCCATTCTTTCATTTTCTCAGCCTGTCTCGTTTTGAAGCTTTTATTTATCTCCTCTCAACTTTATCTTCCCTTTATTCCCTCAATATTTCACTTGAATTCTCTACTCATTCTACCAGCTTGTCATTTATTGTTACTGAAACCAAGTTAGCCGCGCCCTGCTATTGCCATTTCTAATATCTTGAAGGCTACTATTCAACACAGCCTTCATTGCTACCCCACACCTTGCAAACCTAATTGATATAGCATCCATCGCTATCATTTGTCATTGTCACAATGTCTGAAGCTAATTCCTTCCAAAGTTTTGATCAAATAGAGAGGACTCTATGGTGCACCGAGCGACTTGTTAAATCTACCATTTTGCGACTAATTAGCAAGCTGGGAATGACAGATCAATATTCTCCAGCTTGAGGAGTGTCAAAATCTGAGTCGTCTCTAGCCACTAGATCCCACGGTCATATGGGAATTCATGAGAGGCTCATCTGGATCACGCCAGTCTCCTTCTATATTTGGGTGGCTAATTTAGGAAGGATTATATTGAGGCAATTATGCATAATTTTGTAGTTATTGTTTCTTTATTAAGATATCTTGTATAGATCTATAAAATAGGGATAATTTTATATAATAACGTGAAGCATATTTTTCCCTCTTAAATTCTATAAATTCTAACAATTAGAGAAAAAAGTTAGAAAACGCAGAACCTGAGGACGGATGATACGATCCATCTCCAGAAGAATATCTTCTATTGAGCAACTTCTCTCACCAGATTGATAGTGAGACAAAAGATGATATGCATGCAACAGATCATATGTGCGGGGGTAGGTAGAGAAAGGGTTACACCTGTAACAGGAGGCAAACCGTAAGTAACCTAGCATATCTTACAAAAGGCATCATATTATGTTTGTGACCTAGCAGATAAATCAACAGAATAATAATTAATTTTCTGAATAACAAAATGACAGCATCCCACCAATCATGAAAAGCACCAATTAATCCACGGTCATATATAGCAGAAAGCGTATTACTCATGGTTGCTGGTACAATATTCATCACCCAAATAGGTAGGTTACTCAGTGCCACAGAAAATCCACCATAACAAGCATTCATATCCATAACATTCCTGATATCCACCGTGTTGATGCCAATCAGTTTCCAATACTGACTGACTTGCCCTTTCCAGAATTTTGTGTTAAGTTCGTACATTTCTGGAGAAACCCCTGTTCAAGAGTATGACATCATGCAAATTTAGCATCTAAATTGAAAAATGTCCGTCAAAGAAAAACTTGATAATTAAATTTCTCTAATTCCAAAAGTGGCATCCAGCAGACAACTGCAAAAGATAATAGAAGGCATAATTTCCAGTAATACAAAGCTTCAGGTTAATAATAGAAAAAAAATCATAGAGGAAATATAACTGTTGGTGACGCAAGTAAAACACCACGACGAAACAAACAAGAAAAATAGAAATGCATCAGAAAAAAAGGACATCAGGATTTAACGTGGAAAAACCCAAAATCCAGAAGAAACCACGGAGCTACGTCACACCAAGAAATTCACTATGAAATTTGAGAGAAATAATTACATAACTCTCTTCTCACTCACCCCCTCATTAATTATCTAATCTCGTACTTTGTTCTCCCACACAAAACACAAGAGAAAGTCAAGTTAATAACACCAAGAGATACCATCATTTAGAAAAACGAGAAAGAAAAATGTCCATTCTGCCTCGAAGCGCTACGGCACCAGCTTGGAGCACTGTGGCGCTCAAGCCTTTGTCATCATGCCACTACGATGCTCAAAACCGTAACACTGGGGCACAACACAATCCTGCGACACCCAATCTAGAGCGTTGCGACGCTATGCTCTATGTCATTTCTCCCAACAAACTTTGTAGCACCGGCGTGCTGAGAAACATAGCACCAGGGGCTAGAGTACACAGCGCCGAGGCGCTAGAGTACACAATGGAGGGCGTTGCACGAAAAAAAAATTTGTGCAAAGCGCCTGAACCCAAGCAGAAGGATAACCCCCGACAACCCCCCCCCCCCCCCCAACCCTGCGAGCACGGCAAATTGAACTAACGTCCAAGGCAACAGTAGAACCCAATTGATCAACACAATCATATTCAATTAACAATAACCATCGATAAACATAAAAAGGTAGAAATATAATAGAAATGCCCATTTTGTGATGTTAATAATATGACAGACAAATAAGCTTCAAAAGAATAAATTGGACCAGAAGAAAACTTTTATTTGTTGAAAATCATAGGAAAGAAAAGTTATAATTTCTTTTCACATTCCAATAGATGGAGGTGGTACAAGAATTGTAGGAGATACATAGCCCAATTAGTGAGCCTCAAATAGAAAGAAACCTAAGAGGTAAAACTAGGCCATAACCAGCATCATAAATAAAGAGGAAAAAATAAGAATAAAATTAACCTAATCAATTACAAAAAAAAGTATGGAATGAATGCATGATTTTAAATTCTTTCCACACTAAGAAATACTGAAAATGGTGGTTGGCAGATAGCAGCAGGTCAAGGAAGCTGTGGTGTGATGACGACAGGGAAAAGCACCAGCTAGCAGCAGATATAGTAGGGGGCTGCATGCTGGCAAACAGAGACTAGAGGGTTTACTGTATGGCTGAAATTGTGCATGAAAGTACGTGGAGTGATTTCTGAAATAAATAAACTGTTGGTTGTAGTTTCCAGAAGTGATTACTAAATTTATGGAATGTTACTTGTCATTCAATGGGCCAGATTGAGGTTCTTCATGCTCACCCTCAATCTAGGAACATATCTGATCATTCCTAGTTTGGAAGTGAAGTGGCCAAATTATAATTAATTAAGAGCTTTAGTAAGGATATCAACAGTCTAATATTTTGGTGGAGTGTAACTAACTTGTATAATTCTTTGTTCAATTTTCTGCTTTGTAAAGTGCCTATTAATCTCTATGTGCTTAGCCCTATCATAATGAACAAGATTATTAGCAAAGCTAATAGCAAGCTTGATTTTCACAACTAATCATCATTGGCTCCATGGTGGAATCTTTAAAATCTTCATGAGGTCATTTAAGCTATATATCTTCACAAATTCTATATGCCATGGCCCTAAATTTTGCTCTAGCAATGCTCCAAGCAACAACAGATTATTTTTTACCTTCCACTAATAAATTTTCCCACACATCAAAGAACAATAATCAGATATAGATTTACAAAATATTGCAAATATTTCCCAACCATCATCAATGAAGATTTTTATGCATATATTAGTCCCTTTTTTGAATAATTACCCCTATCGGGTGTCTTTTTAATATTTCTTAATATCCTGCATACAACATCAAGGTTCACCTTTGTGGGATTAATCATAAGCTAACTAACAACACTAAAAGGAAAGCAATATCATAAATTTCCCTAATAACCATTTGGTATCACCCTTTTGTCAATTGGAGTTGAATCTTCCTTAGTTCCAAGTTTGTTTAAAGGATCCATCAGCGTATTTGCAAGCTTAAATCCTCGCATACGAGTTTTCTATTATTTAGATTAATTGCAAATGAAAGAGGCTTAATGGTGTCAATAACGAGACAATTTATGAAAGAGTTGATTATTGACGTTGTCAATTAATGCAAGCCCTTTTAAGTCAGGAAGTAACCTTAATTGAAATAAATGAGTATAAATTGATACCTTAGATCGGTACATAAGTTAATTTCAATAAAAAAAGTCAGTTATATCAAAGTATAAAATACATTAGCCAATTTTAAATTTCAAAGTGTACGAACATAATGTTATAAGAAGAGAAAATGATGTATACATCTAGATATAGAAACATGAAATGTAATGTAATGAGCTTCATAAAGATCATGTATATAGATAGGTTATAATATTATCACCAATACAAGTAGGGAAATAAAGAAGAACCCATATGAAGGCAAAATGATACTCAAATTAAGATATTTATGATGGCCTGTATATGCCAGACAACAACGGTTACCCTTATTAAGGAAAAAGGGTCATCAACATATAACTTTCAAGCTTATAATAGCAAATAAACTACTGCATACATAATATATTTAAAACTGAAATAACTTTATTTGTAACCAATAAAATAAATTAGATGAAGATAAATTTAACCCAATGATACATGTGCACACTTTTAATGAAATATGATTAATTCTTGAAACTCTAATGTGCTGCTAAAAGTTTTGTTTCTAATCAAATACTTCTTAACAAGTAAATCAGATGTAATTCAAGAATTTTTTAAGTTAAGGATTTCAGATAACACATTAGATTAATATATGAGTATAAATTAATGTTTTAATATTTAGATTATATATTAAAATTATTTATCTTGCTGAATTTTTAGCTTATAAAAAATTATGCTGAATGTAATTTCAGGTAAAGAAAAAGATGAAGCAAAACCCAAACAAGATCATATTTTGATCTACTACATATTTTAGGTGTATAGCTTTGTTGCAAGCCAAAACTTATTCAGGCATATCTATTATGAAATTTTCATGATATACAAAGAATTATAATTTGTTTCAGAATCATTGCAGTTAAACAAATGAAAATTTTTGGAGAAGTGCTTACGCTCTAATGAAACTTGTAAATTTTAATTTCTTCTTGTTAAGAAATTATAGCATATAAAAAATTAGTAGTTCGCATCTCTATTCACCTCGGGTCGACCTAAAGTAGTCATCGTGGGGTGTGACTGCCAAGACCATTATATGCCCAAGCACTCTTGCAGAGGCTATCACAACGGAGTTGTCATGATCGCAGAGCATTTTGAGGAAGCCTGGGATCTACGAGGTTTGTTGATATACGAAAACAGTAAGGCTACAAGTTTATGTGGCGAAGAAATTTGCTATTTACTAACAAGTAGGCAACAAATCGGAGGAATGAGGAGACAACTTGGTTAAGATATATTATTACTCGATACACCAAAATGGTCGGGATGCCAAAGAGAGGACTCGACTTAGCCAATTAAAGTATTGGTGTTTAGACATCATGATTGACATCATCATCAGTGTCGTGAACTAGCCCGAGTACTTGGAATACAAAGTCAATAACACCGGTAAATTAACTCTTCCAAAATTAACTAAACAATCAAATAAAACAGCATCCCAAACTTTTAAAAGTCACTAATCATCAATCACCAATCTATATATGTATAAGAAATATGAGCAAGAGGGCTGATTGAATGATCAGAATTGTGCAAGACAGCAGGTGGAGTGATTTCTAGAATTAATAAACTGCTATCTGTAATTTCCAGAAGTGATTCCTGAATTTATGAAAAGTTGGCTGCGGCTTTCAATGCTCCAGATTTCAAGATTTCCACATACTCTTAGAGGAGGTTTCAAAAGCAAACCATCATGAAAAATAGAAGGCAAAGTTAAAAATCTAACTACATTTGAAGTTCCAAAGCTTTAACTTTAGGAGAAAGTTAAACAGGTACTTACGTATATGTTTGTCTAGTGAAAGAACAGAAAGAACGATATATGGGAAAAAGTATAAGAAATATGAGCAAAAAGTCAACAAAAAACAAAGAACGATAGTGTTAAACAGGATGCAAAAAACAAGAGAAATAATTACAGAGAAATAAAAGGTCAGTACTAATGATCTCAAAGATTATTACATAAAAGTACAGCAAAGCACTGAAAAAACATTAGTCCAAAGAACAAGAGTACGTTAATAGATAGCACACTAATGATAAAAGTGTTATGTAGAGAACCAACTTCACACTAAAACGGAAACAGAAGTTTGATGGAAATATGACAAAAACACTAACTTTAGACCATGAATGGCACTGGTGAATTTTCCATTGCACCGCCTTCATGAAATAGGCAATATCAAAAAAGATTTATGCCTCTATCTGCAACTCCAAAGTCAATGTCACAAGCACTCCCTTGAAAAAAAAAAAAATTAAGATATGAAGAAATCACTGACCTAATTTTTCAAGAATTTTTGAATAAACCCCAAGGCGATCAGATCTGGGAGGTAGCTTCCGAAAATCATATTGATCGCTTGAAGTTATACAATTACTTAAAGGGCTTTGCCACTGTGGTATTGTAATCTCCAGTGGTTCACATATCGTCAGTAGATTCTTTTTTGCATTCTCTGACAAACATGAATCCTTATCCTCTTTCAACCATATGGCAGTTTGGACCTGCTGAGCAATTAGCTTCCAACACATAGCTGTAGTCAGATTAATCAACTTTTGCCATATGACTGGATAGTCTTTATCCTTTCTATACACAGGTGGAGCAGAGTACACGAAATATCCCTGTGGTCGCAAAAGACGGTCAACTTCTTTAAGAAGTATGCCATCTGAAAAAAAGAGGGGAGAAATAATAAACTTCATGTCAGGGTGGAGTCATTACCAAATAATAATAACTTAAATAAAAATAAAATCACAGTTAGTTAATAATTATAAAGGCCAATACATTATGGAAATATACTTTAACCTTCAAAAGCAGCTCAGTTCGGTAGAATTAGTTGATATCAAAGCTCAAGAATATGCAAAGGCAGTAAATTTATATAACGTCATATAGGATTATATAATGTCAACAACGATAGCACTATACCATTCCCTTTTTATGTATAGAAATCTCAATGAATTGATTGGTTCTCAAGCCCTAAATGAAATTAAGAATAACTGCTAGAGATAAAATGTAGTATGCCTCATGCTAGTTGTTTTAATCTAGTTAAATAAAAAAAATTAAAAAAAGTAAATCTTAGCTAGCTTCCACAATTTTCTCACACATTACAAATTTAAACCAATCCTAAGAATGATAACTTATCCATTGCATCATCCAGAAACTGTCCTATAAACTGTTGTACATGTATTTTTCAATAGGGAGATTAATGATAAGTTACCATTTGCATGCCAATCAACACGGCATCGTGAGCAATGAACCATTTCAAAAGATCGCCGAGGAAAGGGCAACTGTTTCGTAGCCAAAACAGATATCATAGCACCAATTCCACGCTCCAAAGCAAATTGGATCTGATTTTCATGGCCATCTTTAGGAGCGAAGGACATTGTTTGAATGTCTAAAGGTTGTAAATAAGCCGAAAAACTGGCAACACCACACCCAATATCCAAAACCTGAACAACTCCAGCTGAACGTAAATCACCTGTTTCATTAGTTGTCATATTTCCAAGCCTGCAAAGGCCAAATAAAAAAGATAGAGAGAGAGAGAGAGGAGAGAATGAAAACTCAGAGTTTTAAAGTATTAAAACTTTGCAATCATAAAGAATATTTCTACCTCTAGTTCCATGGATAAAGAAAATTAACGCTCATTTAATCCTAAATAATGCCGCACTTTATTTCATATATGATATGTGCAATGATAAAAAGAGAAAACACCACACTGATTAATATCCAAAACGATCTGAGCATATAACTTTCGCTAAAAGTAAAAGTTAGGAACTCTCAAGAAATTTGTAAGCCTACTTGTAAAGATGAAAGGTGGCATTAATGTGCTCAGAAAAAAATTTAGTTGAGGCTAAAGGCAAGTCACCGCCTTCACAAAAAAGCACCAATTTTCAAATACAAAATTGTAATAGATTGATCTTTTGGAGGCATTTTCCCGCATCATAGCAGACTATGGTCATCATAATAGTAAATAAATTAAAATAAAAAAAGTGTAAGATATACAAAAATAACATATATTGTCAACTCATTCAACCCAAAAAACAAAATATCAGAACAAGCGTTTTAGGCAATACTTTATATAATCACTTAAAATGGTAAATCTTTTATACCTTTATTTTTCAAATTTGTATAAGAATAAAAATATAATTTTAAAATTCAAAAGAATCAAAACAAATATGAGAATAGCATGATAATAATGTAGGTTAATAGCACAAATATTAACATATGCGCTACAAAGGGGAAAAATAGGCATTCAAAACATGCAGGAGTAAGAAAAAAGAACTACAAAATGTGAAAAAGAAAAGCAGTAGTTGATAAAGTGTCCTCCCGTGAAAGAAGATAAAAACAAAAGATGGTGAAACTTGAAGAATGTTAAAAATAAAAAAACAAAAAAGTTGAAGCATGTATAGCAAAATTATGATAATTTAACCTTACCATACAAAGTTTAATTTTCAGCTGAAGACACATTGTTAGAATTGACAAATACACAGCTATAATACACAGGTTATAATATGGTTATACGGTAGTACTGGCTGCGCCATTTCTGCAGCTCAGCTTGAAAGGAATGCAGTGCATTACAGCTGTGGAAAACCATGTCTTACAGCTGTGTATTTGTTGTAATTAGAATGTGTTGAATGACTGCCACATCTTTGCAAAAAGGAAAAAAAATAGCTCAAATGACCATACCTAGAATCTTCCCTTGATTGAAACCAGCATACAAGTGACAAGGTGGGCAGGAGGTACCTAATACCTTGATGGAATTCTAGTTGGAGTGATCTAGGCAGTTGGAGACCAGCCTAAATGGCAATTTCCTGCAGCTGTCCTCTTGGACAACTCATGGTTTGGCCCTAAGTGGAAGACCGCTGCATTAGGGCTAATTTAGGGCTGTTTTTTTAAGATTCAGCCTATTGTATTTAGACCTGCTTAAATATTCTTTTTTTCAGATCTCTTTTTATGCTAAGATGTTGATTTATTCCCTTTTTTTCACCTCTGTAAACATATTTATAGGTCCAAGTTCCGGCCTACTCAAGCAATGAAGTATTCTAGTATTTTGTCTCTCATCTTCTCTTCTGCATATTGTTTCTAACATGTCATGACCCAGCCCGGATGCTCGAATTAACAAGACGGGAACGAACGGTCGGATGGTTAATTCATTTCTTTAACTAACTCATAAACAATTAATTATAACATCACTCATAAAACTAGAGAGCCACTAACAAACTTACAAATTTGAAGTGAAAATATGCATAAACTTGATTTTACCTGTCTTAATTTGATCGTCTTCTTCTGTGAATGTATTCCTCTTTCAGTCATTTCTATTTATTTAGAAGATTTACCTGAAAATTTTATTTAACAGTTTGAGAAAAAATAAAGCCTTTTTCACTTCTTCTCCTCCACCCAAAGCCCGCATTTGGAATCGAAACAGCAGCTTGCCGAGAGCAAGCTTTGTTCTAGAGGAGGGGGGCCATGGGGGCTGCTGCGGCAGAAACTCTAAAATCGGTGAAGGAAGAGGAGGAAAAAGAAGGAATAAGAGGAAGGAGGCAAGGGATTAGGTAAGGAATCTAGTTTGAATGAAGAGAAATACAGTTGAGGTAAAATTATTTTTTTTTAGATTTATCATAAATTGATTTATAAATTAGGAATTATTCATAAATTTCAAAATCGTTATTATTTAGGTTGTCTATAAAAAGAAAAGAGTAGACTAAGGTGTTGGGTCTCAAAATCGTTAGAAAAAAATTATGAATTTTATACCCCAGCTGAGAAGGAAACTATTGAGTTCTAACTCTTCTGGATAAACAAGAGCTAGGTTTCTAGTACGGAAAAGTTTCTTATGAAAACTGAACTTACGAAGATACTAATTAAGTATTATTGAGATTTTATTGATATTGAACATTTCCAGATGAATGGAAATGCATCTTTCTTCATTATTTCCTAAACTCTATTTCAGGATATTCTAAGGTATCAAATACATCCTGCTAAACTAGAAAATGAGGTGAGATACTCAATCTACAGTGCAGAAAATAACAATTTTTTTAAATCTAACTTTTATACTATTTCTTCAAATTAATCATGAGATGAAAATTTTGGCAACAAGAATAATTTCAGTTTTATGATCGCGCGTTCATAATGAATTTATGTTAATATACAATGTTTTAGATTCTTGATTATTATGTATTATTACATGATATTCTTGACGTTTGCTATGCTAGTTTGGTTATTATTAAGAAAAGACATTATGGGGGATAGGTCAGCAAGTAATAACCTGAGTAAGGAAAGGCGAAAGACAAGATGAGATAAGCCTTAGTAGGGACCATACAGGACATGCCTGACTCTCTTCTAAAAATTTAGTATTTTTATATCCAACCTTGAAGGGAGGGGACATGAACGTGCTAAAGATTATAGGTATCATATGACTTTTTTAAAATACTATACATGAATAAAATAAAAAACAAGAGAGAAAATATGAAAGATTTCATAAAATAAATTGCACGGTTTTATGCTTTGATCATTACAATTTATTTATTTTTTCCTTTTCGAATTATATGTGTACCGCTTATGACTCTCATATTAGTTCAAAATATCAGCATACATGTTAATTGATTATTGTTCTTGTATTAGGATTATGTATTTCACTAAGCATTTAGCTAACTAGTTGATGTATTACAGGAAAAAGAATGGAGTTAATCGAGCTTTAGGCAAGAGTTTGACTACCCCGTGTACATAGTCATTTTGGGTGATCAATTTTGGGAGTAGATAAAAATCTTATCAATAAGTTACAGATTAAAGCTTTTGGGTATGTAAAATGTTATTTGAAATTTTTAGTAAAGCGCCTATACTTTATTTTAGGTATATTGTGCATGCTTATGAACATGAAATCATAAGATATAATTCTATGGCCGAAATATATTTGTGTTGGGATAATTCGAATAGATTAATTTCCTACTAACTTGATCATGTGAATGTAGTTCAGAAATGGGGTTAGTGAGAAATGTACTTGTCTGGATTTTACTTCTCTATTACTAGGGGTATCAATTCGGGTCAACGAGTCAGGTTCGGGTCCAACCCGAGTTGACCCGGGTGTAAATGGGTTGACCAAAACCCGACCCGACTAGCTAAATGGGTCAGGATTTTCAATATGAACCCGACCAACGCGGGTTACCGGGTTGACCCGACCCATGAACATGATTAGACTGAGGCGATGAGGCAGAACCGGTGAGGCGGATAGCTTGAGTCAAGATGGAGCATCTGCTTGACCTCCTTGACGCCTTGAGGCCGATGGCGGTGTGTGAAAACCCGAAAAATGCCATTTTAGACCTCGCACGCTTTTCAAAGCGCCGCGATGAGAATTTAGTGGAATTTTCAACGTTAACGGAATGTAACGGAAATAATTTTAGAAAATCCTACGTGAAATTCTGATCGTTTTGGTATATAAAACCTATACATAATTTTGTCTAATTAGAGAGTTATTAATTTTAGAAGTCTAAAAATACCAAAACTACCCTTCTCTATTCCTTATACCGAAATTTCTTAAGTGAGGGCATAATTGACTTTTAGCAAACCCCAATTCCCCTTAATAGGCAAACCGAAACCCATTCTTTCTCATTTCACGCGTGAACCGCACGAAACAAGAGGGACGGACGTCGGGCAAGGGGCGACGGGCGGCTTCGTGAGGGCACTCCGACGACGATCTTCCGGGGAAAATTTTAGTTCAAATCGAAGAGGAGATCAAGGGAAGAAGAAGGTATGCTTTAGATTTTCATTTCTCCTTCTAAATCTCAAGTTATTTGAGAATGAAATTTCTAGGGTTTTGTAGGATTTTGGTTTTCTTTTGTAATTTCTTTACGAAAACTTTAAGGAAAGATTAGAGGAATGTTTTAGCAATGAAAATGAAAAATTTTGAGGAAATTTTGGAGATAGAAATTCTAGGGTTTTTCTTAAAAAACGTATTTCTTCCAAAATCTCTTTAAGGAATGGTTAGGTAATGTTTAGAAGAGCATTTTAATGATAGAAATGAAATTTTGGAGGAATTTTATGAGATTTTAAAATTAGGGTTTTAGGTAAATCCGAAGATATAATTATTTTAAATTAATTTAGATGATGAAGAAAGTGTTATTTTTTATTAATATTAATTAATTAGATAAAATTATGAATTTTTAGATTATGATATGCTTTATGTGATCTTTTGGAGAGAGAGGGAGAGGAAGAACTTAAGTTAGATTTTGAATAGAAGGAGAACATTAATTTAAATTATTTATAAATGATTTTAAGGGTGAAATTATCTCTATTAGGTGTTTTGAAGCAATCTCGAAGAAGGAAGAATTAGCGAGGAGAAATTAATTTTTCAAATTTTCAAGTAAGTATGCACTGTTCTTTATTTCAGTAATACTTTTGTTACCCTCAAGTTATATGCAATCATTATCCTTTACTGTTGTCAAATTCTTTATTGTTGTCAAATGTATGATCATGAAAATTACATGTACATTTTATGGTATCTTACTATAGGGTTTATATGTTATAAGAAATAAGATTGAATGAAATGACATGCTTATGTATATTGAATGCTTGTATGTGCATGTTGAAAGGATGGAGCTCACCCCCTAATGGTACTAGCTGGGGACGCTGTACTCGTGCACGATAAAATGGTAAAGGATATGAAAAATGAAATGGTAAAGGAGTACCTATATGGTACTAGACGGTGGCTTCTGTGACGGTTGTATTATATACGAAAAGAAAAAGTTATGAAAAATGATATGGATATGAAAATGAAATGGAAAATATGGCCTTATGATATGTTTAATGTTATGTTAAGTATGAATCATTTTTATGTTATGTTCATATAAAATTGACATCCAGCATATTACACAGTTGCCTTGTTTACTGTAGTTTAGAATTGTGTATTACTTACTGAGCTTTAACTTAATGTTAGTTGTTAACATTTTACAGGTAAGATTAAGTTAATCAAAGATGAGTAGAAGGGGTGGAAATATTTATCATCGTAGAGAAGCTCCAGAAGAAAGGTAATTATGAATTTGTTTGAGTTTTATGTTAATTGAGTTTTCAAATTGATGTTTTAGAGGCTCTTTCAATTATTATGGAGATAGTTTTAGTGATTAGATAATTTAACATACCGTCTGACCTTTGTTCACGCCTCGCCTGCGCGAGCTTATCGGGCCGGGTCGTGACACGGTGAGGCCGACATGACAACGCCGGACGGTGGCTGGTAGGGATTCGGGAAGGCGGAGGGTGGAATGGTGGAGAGCCGGCGATGCCCGACGGTGACTAGTCAAGAGGCGGAGGGTGACTAGTGACACCCAACGATTTGACTCGACTGGCATGACGCAACTGGACCGACCTTGCGCAAGACAGCTGGCAGCCTGGCATGACGCGACTTCTCACTGTATGATTCGACTCGCGACTAGACGCGAACGCGTCTAACCGGGTCAATTCGGGTTGACTAGCGAGTTTCCATGTCAACTTGAACCCGACCCGTTTTTTTCAAACTGGCCGGAAATCCGAACCCGGACCTGACCCATTTCACAAATGGCTTGACCCGAATCCGGATTTTTCTTGATCGGGTCCGGGTCAGATTTCGGGTCAGGTTAATTTTTGACACCCCTATTAGTTACACCTCAAGTTGACTGAGGAAGGTCAAAAATGGAGTCTAACAACATAGGTATTAAAGGATTCAGTCAAATCCAAAATCCACGACACCCAAAACATCCATAATAAGTTTAGCATCTCAGCTCAACCATAAAACAGAACATTATGCCTTTATCTCTATAAAACATGATTAAGAATACTTCTTAAATTTAACTACAAGACAATATTAACCCCATTTTCCCTATCTCTGCATATGCTGTTACTTTATTGAGAAGTCCGGAACAGTAGATTTTACTTTATTTAGAAGTCCAAATCAGTAGATTATACATATTTATGGTTATATCAAATCTTTTCGTTACTCAGTAGCTAGCATGTTGGCCAGATACAAGGGTGATTTTCTCGATGGGACAGATTCCAATGAACCACCCTTTTAGCAGTAAATATCAAATTTCAGAGTTAAGAAAACCTAAATGAGAAAAATACAATTACAAGCGCATGCTGAGATAGATAACATGTCAAATAAATAGCATGGGTATTTTCATTTAAATTATCCTCAGACCACCAATTACATATAAGAGTGCACAGATCAAAGTTCAAATTTTCAAGATCAACTACAATACAAACTGGTCCTACCTCTCTTGAGGAATAAAAAAACATATCTACACAAACTGCTAAGATATAAAGTAGCAACAGTATTAGCAATATATTTATATGTTAACTTTGAATAAAAACAATATGCATAGCTGCTAAAACATACCTCTCAATATACTCAGCAGCTCCATGCTTAAAATGTGTACCGCCACCAGGGAACCACCATAGCTTATCTTTCTCATGAACCCAATTTTGTCCTCCTTTCACTTCAGCGAGATGTGAATGATTCACATTACTACGCCAAACATAATCTCTACTAAGTGGCCATTTTATTGGTATTTTATAGTCAAAAGGTGGTGGAACCAGGCAAAACAAGCGGTCCTCTAATTCAGGACAATGGCTCTCAAGCTGCTCTTCTCGAGAAGTATCTAGTTTTGGGAGCAACTTTGTTAAATAAGATGCATCATGACAAGGAATATATTCATTAAATTTCAAAGGGCATATATTCACTCCACTTTCTGGTATTGTAACTGATTTTGTCCTGTACATAAGAGCAACTCTATTTGTGTACTGTAAATCACCTGCCAGGTAATGATTAATAGAAAACAATCCTTTAAAATAGCTTTGGACAACTTTACTAATATTCTTGCAACAAAACAATATAGGGATTTGCATGTCAACACCATTAGGAGCAATGAATTTCAAAAAAAAAAAAAGGAGAAATGGATGTAACATAAAAAATGGGAGATTTACATGCATACCACAACATTTTATATATATACAAATCTAACATCAAAATCTTCATATTCACTTACATAACAATTTGCTAAACTCTAAGAACTTTTAAAGGACTGCAAACTCAAACTACTAATGAATACTTGGAAAATTATCTCATATATCAACAAAAATTATTTAATTCATCGTCACATAAAGAACTACAACATTCATAGCAAAATTACAAAGTAAATTTAGGTAGAATTCATATTTCATTTCACCAAAAGCATAAGTTGTCTTGAATTTGTAAGACTTCTTATGGCCAAAAAGTCAACGATTCACAAAGCACTTTGCGAAATCATCTACTCGTCTTCATCAACTTCAGAGAATTCTTCCAAGCTTTGAAAGAAGTCTTCAATAGCAACTCATAATGGCCCTAAGATATCTTGTTTCACTAAATTCTAAAGATATTAGGAGATTCCGCCATAGTTATCAATGACCATGTCTAAATATTTTTTAGACTTCACAAATATGCTAAGCAAGTCAATTTCATCTGTAGTTTGAGCCAGCTTGGCCATCAACTCAACCCTTTTGGCTTCCTTCAGTAAATTTTCAATCTATAATAGTCGAGTAATGCTAGTATTCAACTCATAAGCAAAGTTCACATACGTTAACTTGGCCTCCATGAGAGACAAATCGGAATTATTGACAGCGCTTTAGAGTTCCATGATCCTATAATTGCTCATTTGAACTACATCTCAAAGAGGTTAGATGTCAAAACTTAAACTCGCATGAACTTTTTGTACAGATTCAAACTCTTGCTATGAATTTTCTATTTAGTTCATAGTCATAGTTAACAAAACCTCCTTCTCAGATGACTCATCCTTCAAAATTGGCATGGCCTCTTCAACTTTAATTCTTTCATCTTCTTGCCTCTACACTCGTCCAAAATTATGTTTGCTCCCTATTGAAGGAGACTTCCACATCCTTCTTTTCTTTATTCAAAGAATTAAAATCTTCAAATTTCTCATACGTGAGATACAACCTCTTATGACTTCTTGTCAGGTAGAAACCCTCTTGCTAACACTTAATGGGCCTAAGCATAATGGACATGTGAAGATCACCAGTCAGCGGTTCCTTCAATCTCTTGTGGAGACAACTAGAGGAGCTTCACAAGATCGTAGTCGTACCTACAATGGAGCGTTCAACTCTATCTTTAGCAGAAATAGGTCAATATTGAAGTCAAACATAACATTTTCAAAGTCCATCACTTGGCTAAAAGCGACTTTATCCTCTTCAATAAGGAAGGAGGTTTGTAAGCCCTGAAGGGATATAGTGGTAGACCATTGGTTTCTTCCCCTTTCCTTCCTTGCTCTCCTTTGAAGTCAACCGTAATGAAAACTCATTGTTTCTTCATTGGATTCCTACCCTCATAAATGAGAGTATCTGCTCCTCGATAGCATTAAAGAAGGTACCAAAGTCAAATCTATCCCCAGATCAAAGTCAACATCAATGAAAATATCACTAGGAATCCCAAAAATAGCAAAACAAGAAATCGCAATGATGTAGACAAACTCATCAGATAAGTGAAAATTCAAATTCAAAGTTCTAATACTAGATAAAAACTTACCTTCCACCTAAGATTCAAGGGCGAGTGTCACCTAGATCATCTTCTCATGCTAATACATCCTGCAATCTAAAACATGGTCTTTAACTTCCGTAACCTACCTACATCATCCACAGAGAGACTAGATGATGAGGACATCGTGTGATTCAACCTAAGCTCGTTTTCCCGCTCTTAAGGTTTATTGCGTCGTTTAAATTCACCATCAAGATATAATTATTCGTTCTACGAATATTAAGTGTGCAAATTCCTTAAAGCAATTCATCCATGCAAATACGTTTCACATCACTAGACCAGGTCAAATAGTCTCTCAAAATCTTTATCAACCTAGTATATATCGCCCATCCTAGAAGGACTTGACAAAGAAATATGTATTCTTCAATCTTTTTATCTTGTTGTATAATCCTTCTATTTTCATAAACTTAGAAGAAAAGAGAACAATATATTATAAAAATCCTTTTATTGCGAACATGTGCCTGAAGAAACTCAAGCTCCACTTTGCCCTTTTGTCACGGAGGAAGGTTATGAAGAAGACCACACTCACAAACAAGGTATGACTTGGGTTGTAATGAGGATGAAGCAATTCTTGATCTTGACAACCTCAATAAATAGTATAAATTGTAGGTCCGCTGTCAAATGGTTTCTCCAGAAGCACCATTCAATGTCCTAAAGTGAATTAAGTAACTCGCTAAAATCTGGAGCTAGCATGGTAAGTCTTCACCAAGGTTTAACTCATTTTAGAAGGATCTTCATAGTATTCTCTATAACAAAGGAGGAGAAACTCCATTCCAACTTTGTAAAGCAGTCAGTGATGTTTACAAAGTGTGTCATTGATAAAACAAAAGGCTACAAAGAAGTAGGGGTGTCAATTTTTGACATGACCCAAAACACGACCCGAACCCGACCCGGAAAAATCCGGGTTCGGGTCAACCCGGACCCGAAACGGGTCGGGTTCGGGTTCAACAAATCAACCTGTTTTAAAAATCGAGTCGGGTTAGGGTTGACCCAGCAACCCAAAAATGACCCGAAATTGACACGAAAACTCCTATTTGACTCGGAAACCCGAGATTGACTCATTTTTTACCCGATTTTGACCTGAAAATTGAAGATTGACCCAATTTTTTACCCGAAAACTAACAATTTTAGGTCAACTTCGGGTCATATGTGTCGGTCGGGTTGACCCGGACCCAAATAGGGTCGGGTTCAGGTTGACCCGAACAGTGCTGGGTCAGTTTCGGGTTCGACCCGAACCCGACCCATTGACCCGCATTGACACCCCTACAAAGAAGGAAGAAGGAGAGATCAGAAGAAACACAAGGATGCAAAATAAGCAATAAAGCTCGAGAGAACATGATAAGATAAAGAAAGAAAGTCTCAAGAATAAGCCCTATTTATAGGTAAGGATGCGATGCATCCGGGAGCAGGAATCAGCAATCAAGCGCAGAAATTACACAGAAAAATAGCAAATTACAGCAGTTGTAGGGGAAATAATAACTGATTTTATTACAATAACTTAACAAGAAACAAAAGATACAATCGATCTACAGTTAGAAAGACAGATCGTATCTCCCAATCAATCTAGATGCTGCTAGGAAGCCCTCACAGAAAATTCAGGATAAAAATAACTCCAAAAACATCCCCCTAATAAAAAATAACACCCCTATTTAATCCCCCCCCCCTTTTCCCTCCAAAACAGCCTTAAAAGAACTCCCTTTCCTTTATTAAATTCCCTCCTTAAAAAAAAAAAAAAAAAAAGTTCCTTCCTTACTTTCCCTCCAACTGTAGGACCGGTCATGTTGGATTGGTCGTAACAGGATGCAGAAGATCCCCGACCACCTTAAATCAAATCAACATGATCATTAATTGAGATCTCCATCATGACCTTTCATTCAAAAACAAAATCTCAGCACAACGCTTTACCATTGTTATATATCAACGTTGAAAATTAAAGCAATGCACTTCCTTTGACTCAATCAAATGCTAAAATCAAGAAAAAAAGGCCAACTTCATACTACAATATGACTTCTTACTACAATGACTTCTAGGGGAAAGATGACTTCAACTATTTAGCCAAGAGGGGAAGAGGGGCAACTTCACGCTAAAGGCCGACTTCACGCTAAGGGATGACTTCAATATAAAGGCCATTTTCACAGTGGAGGTTGAGTTTATTTGAAAAGACTTTTCGAATTCAAAAAAACAAGGGAAATTGCATGAATAAGGCAATGAGAGGTCAAGTTTAAATTAAGTATTACAAAAATATGCAATTTCTCATAAAAAAAATGATTTTTTTTTTGTTGAAATCAAAGAAAATAAACTTAGAAGACAACAAAAATTAATCTTTATTTTTTTATCCTTTTTACAAAATTCCTTTTTTGACTAGATACATCAAGAAAAAATAAAAAATAAAAAGATAATTAGTTAGTAAACTACCAAAAATCACTTATGGGACTTGGAGCATCCTTGAACTCATCCTGCGACAATGCTAAAGCTGTTCCTAACCTAAAATGGAAACTAGCTCAAGAGTAACCTGACAAGGAAGGTTGCTACGCATGATCAATTATCATAAGACAGATTGACTCATCTTGGAATTTTTTGTAAACTCCCTCAACAAGATGACCCCTATCCTCAACTCGTTAACCTCTTCTCAAATGACTTCAGGCAAATCCATTAATCAACTAAGAAGTACAATTACTAATGACAGCTCAGAATAGCTTCTATGTCATTCAGACATTCTTTGCAAACTGGACCAGTAGGTTCAAATCTTATAATCATATCCATGAAGTATTATATTTGCTATATAACAATGGCCATCTAAGCCTTCATGCCGACTTCAAAATTTCTTGTCACCGTCTTCAAATATTTGATCCTGAACCATCATCCTCAAGTCTCCGTTAGGTGACTTCACTACATAAGATTGTATCATCAAACTCTCTTATCTGCTCAGCAAAATCTTCGAATTCTCTCTTGTTGAATCACATAGAGACTTCAAGTGACAACTCGCACTCACCACCATCGCTTGTAGCACCACCAGCATGGTTAGCTCCACAAAAAATATCGATGTCATCAGTGGACAAAATACTCCTCATTACACACACATCGCCCTTAATGGCAACCTCCTCAAAAGCCTTCCCTCAAGCTCTCTTGGCCCATTTGCACTCTTGAGGGCAACTTCAATAGAATTGTACTCAGGTTCTAATGATGTCACCACATACATTTAAAGTGCCACCATCGTTGACCTTTACAAGAGGTTAGACATCATCTCCTAGACCAAAACCTTGCTTTGAGAGGTGTTAATCTAGGAAGCTTTAACAAAATTACTAATTTCTATAACAAAAAAGAGTCTAGAGAGTTAAACTCCTCCTTGGTCCAACCTCCTGAGGTGTTCCAACCTTAATCTCCACCTCTTGAGAACCCATCATGATGCCTTTGAGCATTGTCACCACAGTGTTTGTTGCCCCAGCAACCACCTATATACCATCAAGAGCTTTCATAATAGCGATCTGCTTAGTCCTAGGGGATTCTATAACAATATCCTTGCTTGGTTCAAATCCCTCCAGACCTCCTTCATCCACCAAATCAATTTTCACTTTCTTCATTGAAGACATTTCTACAAGCTTAGACCCCTTTACACATAATAAAGTTTTGTATTCATTATCTCCTTGTAATTCCTTCGGCAATCATTAGCTATAGTAGCAGTTGTAAGACAATAAAACTTCTTCATTTTTTGAGGTGGGGCATGATCTTACAAGCAATTTTCAAAGTAAGAATGATGAATAGTGACTAAAGTAAAAGTAGCAAACCTCCAAAATGAACTACAAGCCACACATTTATAAACACTACTGTTGTCATGTCAATCATGTGTCCAAGATCTAAGCATATGTACAATGCTACAAATCATATCAAAGTCACTTAAGATGAATTGAGTTTTTCAGAACTTTGATTCTCATGTCATCTCATCGCCTGACAAGGAATAAAACAACTGGGAAACTAATATACAACCATACACATTTGGGTGAGGTCAATCTAGTCATTTGGGGATCTTGAATTAGGCTCAATAAGTCATTGAATGCAAATTGACTTGAACCTCCTATAACCCAAAAATCATCAAACTTCAAGGAGATAAATATTGTCAACTCACCCAAGTATCAAATTTACTAAAGGTGCTTGAATTATTGAACACGGCCAATGATTCATGAAATTGCTCACTCACCAAGACTATTCAACTGAGAAACTCAACCACTCGCCTTGAATACTCACCAGCCGAATAAGGGTTCAAAGCTAGAATTTTCCAAGGGTACTTAATCTCAATTCGGAACTCATTCAAAGCCCAAAACTAGCAATAGATCACAAGTCAAATGCATCTGCTAAACTAAGTCCAAGTCATATATTCTAATGCAATTCATTATGCAGTCAATTATGTACCGCCAACCTTAGCCCACACCTATAAATATCGTGCCCATGCACATAAAATCCATGACATAATTATGTACTATGACCGAAACTCTATTTCATTGGTCTTTCTCGGACTTACTCCTGGATTCTCCACAGAATATCTTGTTTTCTCTGTATAAATCATTAACGTGACTCAATTTGATCAAGGAGAATCATTGAGACTCAATTTTCTATCACTTCCCTCTCTACTATTTAGGCTTAATTTGTATCTGCAATAGAACCTTCGATCTTCCACTGATCCAAGAATCACGTTGTCATATTACAAGCATGAAAACAGATCCCATTCTCAAAGTAATTAAATAACGTTCTCAAGAAACCGCCATTTTGTCATTTTCAGCTGAAACCCTGGTAATAAATACACATTCCAGGTGCTAAATTTCGTTGGAATTGCTCTCCATCTCAACTTCAATCAGAAACTAGGGCAAAGAGTTTAGTTCTCAAGAAACCGCTATTTTGTCATTTTCAACTGAAACCCTGGTGTACCTACACATTCCAGGCGCTAAATTTCGCTGGAATTGCTCTCCATCTCAACTTCAATCAGAAATTAGGGCAAATTCAGGAGGCACCTTTTGATGGGGTAGACGGAATGGTATCGCCCGAGCCAACCAGTACAGTGGGGCTTGAGCTGAAGAGGGTGCCGACGTAGAACGAGACAACCATGAAAAAGAGGCCAACGAGTATCAGATGTACAGTACGGGAATCAAACGCCGACGAAAACATCTTGGCTTGTCGATCTTCGAACTCTTCCTCTCCAATTAGTTCGCAGATTTGTTTTGAGTTGGATCTGGTAGAAAGAGCCCAGAGGCAAAAGCCAAGCGCAGTGTCACCAACATGAACGGCGAGGCACGGCTCGGCCGTAATGACCGGAGAAGTTTGCTAGATGGAAGAGAATTTCGGACTGACGTGCCTTTATAATGTTTGTTATTTGGAGAAATATCAAAACTTTATTTACTATCAAACCATTCTTTTTAATATATTTATATTCTTATATTTTAAACAATGTCATTTTCAATCATTCTCCATTATGAATCTCATTAAGATTTTTTTATAAAAAAAGGATAAGAAGGTCACAACAATGAAATTAAGTTGTAGGAAATATTTTAGTCAAGCTTTATATTAAATTTTAGCATGAGATTAAGACTTTGTTTGATATAATTTATTTGCTGCTTCTTAAAGCAGCTTTTTAGTACGAATTTTAATTTTTATTTAAAAATTATTTTAAGAAACAGTAAAAAAATTGTCATAAACGAAACCTTAAAACCATTTTCATTAAAAACTTATGGCATAATAAAATATATGATTGAAAAGACATATTCAAATAAAATTTTGATCTATGTTAAACTATTTGAATATGATTTGAACTTGATTTGAAAGTTATTCAAATAGATTCTTGTTCAAATTTTATAAATCATGAATAGGATTCAAACATTGTTCAAACTTTTTTAGTAGTAGACCAAACCTTATTCATTAATTCTCCATTTGAAACAGATTTCACATCTATTAAAGCTCATTCAACCTTTATTCAAATATCATTTGAACCTTATTTGAATTAGATCTTAATATTGGTATTGGTTATATTTATAGTTTTTTTTTTTTTTTGTTCTAAAAGATAATCAAGTATACATATTTTAGTGCTGTATAGAGCAGAATAAAAAGAAGAAAGACAAGTTGGTTGGGCTTTTAGGGGGTCATTTGATAGTAAAATGAAATGTGGTGTAAAAGGAATTCAATATATTTAAAATATTTGTAATTATTTGGATGAGTGTAAAATAAATACAGGTGATTATTTTTTATTTGACTTGAAGTAAAATTAATATAATGTAAATCCCAAAGATTGTGGGGGCCAATGGCCAACGAAAATTGGCTGGTGGTGATGGCAGTTGGTGTTGGAAGCAACAAAGACTAGTTGTTAAGGCATCTGGAAATAGTGGTCAGTGGTGACTAACAACGGCAGCAAAAAATGGGTAACAATCGACAACGGGTGGCATAAGTGGCAGCAAGTGGTAGCAATGATAGAGAATTCACAGTGATTTGAAAATCAATTAAATTTAATGATAACAAATACGTCAAAATTGAACAAGATGGTTCATTCTCAATACTTCAAAATTTTACTTTATTTTTCTTCTACAAATATCTTCAAATCTTCTGTATTTGAAATATTTTATACCCATTTTACCTCAAACCAAATAACCCATTAGTAAGAATGAAGCAATCTATGATTTAAAGAAGTATTGCATTTAAAGAATACATAAATTTAAAAAAAATATGTAGTTTGAAAGTGTAGGTTGTATTATTTTTTGTGGAGCACAATCCATAACAAGATATCTATATCTATTTAATGTTGATCTCTCATTTGCATGTTGATTGCTTCCAAAAAGATTTCAAAGTGCTCATATAGGCTTATTTTATGTGGTTTCAAATGAGATGATGTAAGGTCAATCAATCCAATTCTTCCATTGACATAAGAGTTGATGAAGGTTGATGCCATAGATATATATAGGATATAGAAGATGGTGGGTCCATTGATGCTTCATTACTAAGCATTTATTATAAATTACAACCCCACTATATGATATTTCTAAAAATAATAAGTGAAGCCTTTTGATTTTTCATGTACTTAGAGGCTCAAAGTAACATTGATGATATAGAGAACAAATGATTGGCTCCTATCCTATAAAGTCCAATGCATGAAAGCACCTTCAATTCAATGGCTGTTAAAATAATGGCCTTACATTCGAATTTGTTCTTCATGCATATAGAAGTTGGATAAAAACTTCAAATTCAAGTTGACCAAATCATGGAAAGATAACATGTTGCACTTCTAAAAAGTAGGCAAGGAGCTTTTGAGCTATGAAGTTGGCACAATCAAATATGTTTTAGACTGGAGCCGTATATCACAACACACTTGCACTTACGATGATAGGATAAAAAACCATCAACAATCTCAATTATAACTTATTAGATGTATAACTAAGTAGAAGCTTATTGGATTTGACATTACGAAAACCAAAATTTTGATACGATTCAAAAAACTAGTTAAAATATTTATTAGTTGGGTTATTTCTATATCAAACACTCTAGCAATTCTAGTCTCATCAATCATTTTACTTGTATTGTGCAACTCTATCTAGTGAAGCATTAGTCATACCATACTACATACCTTATGTTGAGTTTGTTATGTATAGTTGTGTCCTTTTTATATTAGGCTTTGTATCTTCTTTTGATATTAATGAAATGAATCAAGATATTCTTTATTATGTTCCTTTTACTTCTATTTATAAGAGGTCTTCTATGGATATTGACATGTAAGAAGAAGCAGAAGGAGAACCTAACTTCCTTCTGACTGATGGTGGTTGTTATTTAGATCTAGATTCTAACAAGTAAATGTTTATAGAAATTTATTAGAACATTAAGGGAACATAAGAAGATGGAGAACTTGATCCTAATATTCAAGATCATCATATTGGTCAACATGATGATTCATTAGACCAGATTCATGAAGTTTAATAAAGAAGTGGACCTCGTAAATATATAATCAAAGAGAAGGACAAAAATATTATTACTTGAGATCTTAAATAACCTCTTGCATAGTATATTTAAAAACAAATATATATATATATATATATATATATATAACTTTTATTTTATATCCTAAGGTGGAATAATAGAATGTGCTAGTTTAGCTTTATAGAGAAAGCTATCTACTTTACATAGTGTTTATGATGCGTTAATGTTGTCTCAAGAGCTTTGTAAAACTAAAGCGAAAGAACTTAACCAAAATGATGATATTTCACTAAGTAATTAACATGTAACTGCAATTTTTCTTGATATGTTGGTCGGGAGTTTTGACTATCAACTAAAAGGTTTTGGGTTTGAGTCTTGTATATATGATGTGTATGTGAGTTTGTCTTAATTGAACTAAATGACCAAAAAAGAACTATAACCTAGAGTTTTTCAAACATATTTTATTGATGAAAAATTGAAAGCATGCCTTCAAGTTGGAGGCTTTTGACAATTACTTTCACTAATGATGATTTGTTGCTTAAAATAACAAACCATAGCGAACCTTTATATATTGTTGTCTTAGTTGATAATAATACCTTAAATCATACCTTAGTAGGCTATAACCATGATTTTTCAAAAATATTTTGTTGAGGAAAAACTGAAAGAAGGTCTTCTTGTTGAAGGCTTTTGACAATTACCTTCACTAATGAACATTTAGTGCTTAAAATAATATATCATAACCAACCCTCTTATATTGTTGCCTTAAGCTTCATTTGGGATAGTTGTCTTACTGCTTTCTAAAATAGTTTTTTTATTACAAAAATTTTTGTTAATAAGAAAATTATCCCAAACAAAATCTTTGTTGATGACAAGAATTTAAATCATACCTCAATAGTCCAGAAATCATCTATTAGTAGAATTATAACTAAAAATCTTGTTGTTTTGTCTTTGAACACTAAGAAATTTTGTTCATAACTAATATTATTACTAATAAAAAACCTACTATTGCATGCAATAATTAATTAAATTCCAAAAAAATTAGAGAATATTTCTAATGCATTTATACACCTCCTCAAATTATATAAGACTTTTGGAGATAATTTGTCTATATTTAGAAATTGAAAAAAAAAATATTATGTTCTTATATTTAAAAATGCAAACTAACTAAATTTAATGTGACAAATTGGAGATATTAATATATTAAGTGAGACATTTCATAATCATTTAGAATTTTAGCTCTCATATTTGCACATATTTTGTATTGTTCTTATTTAAATACACATTTTTAAAATTACTAAATTTCTCTTATATGTGCATATGGCCATAACATGCATCCCATATGTCTTTAATGAATGTCTTAAGCATAGCAAAAACAAAGTTATATTTGTTTGGGATTATTTTCTATTTTTAATAATTGGAATATCTATCACTTCAATTATTAATTGTAAGAAAATGCCTTAAATAGCCTTAGAAAATTTGGGGTTGCTTAAACACCTTCATACAAGCCATTGAGTGCATTTGTGTGTTCTTCAAAATCAAAATGCACATCTTCCTAATTTTCAAGTCAAATTCTATATTTTCTTAATTTTTTAAAAAATAGATTTACTTAGGAAAATCAAAATTTCAAACTTCTTTTTTACCTTTGACAATCATCATGGACTCATTTCAGCATTTGTGTGTTCTTCAAAATTTCAGGATTTTTTAAAAACTATTTAATATTTTAAATGATTAACGCAATATTTGCATTAATTATTGAATTGTTCGGGAGTGATCATTGCTTGTGCATGACTATATATTTCAAATCCCATGTGTAGCTTGTTATATACAATTATTTTTAAAAATCCTTCTTTTAAGTAACAAAAAAATATATTTTATATTAAACTAATTAAACAATTGTTGATTTGAGTTTTTCAAAGTCTTGGGAACATTACACATCCTCAAGGAAGGACGAAATCATACACTTTTGAACAAACTCATTTTATAAATAACTATATATTTTTTCATTATAATTGATGAATTCAATAATGCTTACAAGCTTTTCAATCTATTTATGATTTTTTTGATGATGTTGCATTATTACTTTCAAATATGATTTTCAAATTCTAACCATCACATTGACATAATAAATTTAAATAGAAAGTTGAAGCCCCAGTTTAGGAAGTTGTCAATATATATCTCTACATGTTCTTTCCTCTTTACATACTGATAAATTTACTTAATTCGAAACATATGAAAAAGTCTAAAGTTAATGTAAATAATTTGGAATCCTTGATAATCTACAACATATAACCTTAATATGAATTGAGCTGAAAAAAAAAAAAGATAAAAAAAATGAAATTATGAACAATTTTTTATAGGTCATTGATGTTTGAATCAAATCAATTGTCCTACCTCAAGAAATATAAGTGAATACTTATCTAAACTTTTTTGCCTAGATCATCCACCTCATTCATTTTCATGACCACAAATGGGATAATTTTTCAATTGCGGTTGAACCACAAAACACTCATTGATTGAGTGATCATGGATCTTGCAATTTTTACAAAAATTCGGCGCATTCTCAAATTTAACCTTTTGTAAATAACCAAAACTTTCAAATCTCAACCAAATCTCTCTAGGTTGTTTTTGGTGATGCCATTTCAACAAGCTAGAATCCTAGCAACCGAGGCCTTGACCTAGAAGGAGTTGATTGATCCGTTTGTAATGGTCTACTAAAAACAGACCAAAGAGCATGAATGACATGTTGATTGAAAAATTAAAGATGCAAATTAGGGGATGAAAGCCAAATCGAAATTATGGAAGATTCCTCCTTAATATCAAAATACGGTGTCCATTCCAATAACCTCATCTCACAAATACTTATATAATAAGATCTTCTCAAGAAGATACTATTGTAATCTAGATCATTAGAAGGTTTAATAGCAACATGTATTAGATCAAGCAAACCAACAGAAAAATTACCCGATAGTTTCAGGTAATGAAAAAAGCAACATATGACATCTAGGTTAGGACAAAGAATAGAAAACTTTCCCACAAGAGTAATTTGGAAAGGCAATGCAAGTTTTACAATACTACAGGAAAATGTCCGTTTACCGGCGGAATTTCTAACAGATATTTGCCTGTCGGTACAAGCGACGGTCTACCTAGTAGATATTCTGTCAGAAAACAAGTGAATGCTTTTCTGACAAACAAAATGCCAATTTTGTCAAAATTTTACATACAAAAAAAATGTCGTTTTAACCACAGGAGTATGTAAAACATGCATTTAATTCCGACAAAATTTATGCCGGAAAATACCCACGGAACTTCCGGTGGAATTTCCATTGGCTTAACTTAAACCCGACAAAATTGATCCGGCGAAATATCCGCCAGAAATGTTTCCATCGGCATATCAGCCGAAAAGACTGACAGAAAGAGCCCTATTTTCCATTATAAAAATCAAAATTTAGATACAATTCAAAAAACTATTTAAAATATTTTATGAAATCTAGACTAGAATTTTGCAAAGCTAAACTGCCTAATGAAATAAATAAGATAATCAATCCTACTTATCATCATTTAATAATTTTATTGGACACACAATATAAGATTGCATTATGTTAAAAGATTAATTAGTTGTCAAAGTTGATATTCTTGAGTAAAGTTTTTGAAGCCTTCAAGATAGTCTTCCTCAATTAAATCCATCTCAAATGTATATTTAATGATTTGTATGCAATATTAATTAAGACATTTTCTACTCAATTTGATTTTATAATTTTCTACCAATGCTTGATAATTCTATAGTTGTATACCTATTATTGGTCAATCCTTCAAATTTGACATATTATGTCAAACTCCATGATAGATATTGGAAGAATTACATATGTCTGTCATTTTAATCAATTAACAAGAGCTTACAATGAACAATAGAAAAAAATATGATTATTTTTTGGTCTTGTCTGAAATCTCATATCATATGATTATTTCATAAAAATATGTAAAATCATGTAATGAGCACATAGCTCATCAAGTAACTAAAATCTTACAACTGAAATCAATGACATATAAAAGAAAATAATAGGCTATAAATTATATAAATAGATGTATACATTAATGTCTATACTGATTATTAATATCAATTTTTTTCTTCTATGATTTATTACACATCGATCACAATATCACTGACATTCAATAGTATTAATGCCAATAATAATATTAGTATCATGATCAATAATAGTAAATAGTGTTAATGATAGAAAATAATATTAGTGTTAGTCATAATATCAACATAGTGTTCATAGCAGTGTCGGTATCAATATTCAGATATTTAATGAGTGTATCTTAAAGGTATCTTACTCATGCACTTATGACTCATAATTAGTCATCCCTTATAACTCTCAATCAATATATTCCTTAGAACTGTCACGACCCGACCCGACGGGGACGGATCCCGCCCGAGCCGGATCGCGACGAGAGACCTTTCTTAACCAGGATCTGGCTTTGGATTAGGTTACTGAACTGATCTTTCAAATTCTTAACTCAACAGAAGCACACAGAACAACAGAGCTACTAAAAACATCAAATGCAGCGGAACAAAACATCTATCTTTTCATTTCCTCAAAATAATCATCTACAGAACAGTACATGGCTTTCAACAGAAAGAAAGACAGAACAGAAAAGCCATGACTGTACAAAAATCAAAAGTACAAAAGTACCTAATCTGATCAGACTCTGAAACCTAGTCCTGAACTTCCTTGCCCTTCCCAGAACCTGAAAACCACCAGAAAGCAAGGGTGAGCTCAACAGCTCAGCAAAGCAACAAACCACCAATCTAAATTCTCAGAAAGGATATATATATATATAAGTTTATGGTCTAGCACCACAACATTCACCAGAGTAGTGCCAAAGCCCTCTACTTTAAATTTTTATATTTTTCAAGAAAATTTATTTCATATATTTGAGTTATTACATATTATAACAAAAGTATTCTACTCTTTGCTTCAGATGTATTAGTTAAGTTATTTCTATATCTGATACTCTACCCATTCTAATCCCATCAGTCATTATACTTAGAATGCTACTTATTATGCAAATCTTTCTATGTAGTGAAGCATTAGCCATACCATACTACATACATGATCTAGATTTTGTTATTTATAGACTTTGTATCTTTTTTAGATATTAATGAAATGAGTCAATATATTCTTTATTATGTTCCTTTTACTTCTATTTATATGATATATTCTATGGATATTGACATGTAAGAAGAAGCACAAGAAGAACCTAACTTCCTTCTGACTGATGGTGGTTGTTACTTATATCTATATTTTAATAAGTAAATGTTTATAGAAATTTATCATAACATTGAGGGAACATAAGAAGTTGGAGAACTTGATCCTAATATTCAAGCTCATCATATTGGTCAAATGATGATCCATTAGACCAGATTCATGAAATTTAATAAATAAGTGGATCTCGTAAGTATATAATCAAAGAGAAGGGAAACAATATTATTACTTAAGATCTTAAATAGCCACTTGCATAGTTTTTTTTTTTTAATATAAATTAAAAACTTTTATTTTATATCCTAAGGTGGAATAATAGAATGTGCTAGCTTAGCAGAGAAAGATATATACTTTATTAAGTGTTTATGATGTGTTAATGCTATCTCAAGAGCTTCTTAAAACTCGAGTGAAAAAACTATAACCAATATGATGATATTTCACTAAGTAATTGACATGTAACTGCAACTCTTCTTGGTCTGTTGGTTGTGAGCTTTGACTACCAACTAAAAAGTCTTGAGTTTGAGTTTTGCATATATGATGTGTGTGTGTGTTTGTCTTAATTGATCTAAATGTCCAAAAAAAAAAAGAACTATAACCTAGAGTTTTCAAAAAGATATTTTATTGATGAAAATTTGAAACTAGGTCTTCAGGTTGGAGGCTTTTGACAATTACTTTCACTAATGATGATTTGTTGCTTAAAATAACAAAGCATAACAAACCCTTATATATTGTTGTCTTTGTTGATAATAATACCTTAAATCATACCTTAGTAGGCTATAATCATGATTTTTTCAAACATATTTTGAGGGAAAATTGAAAGAGTATCTTCATGTTGAAGGCTTTTGATAATTATGTTCACTGATGATTTAGTGCTTAAAATAATATATCATAACCAACCCTCTTATATTGTTGCCTTAAGCTTCATTTGACATATTTTTCTTACTGTTTTTTAAAATAATTTTTTAGCATAAAAATTTTTGTATTAAAAAACTATTTTAAAAAATAATAAAAAATTTATATTCAAAACAAATATTATTACTAATAAAAAACCATCTATTAATAGAATAATAACTAAAAATCTTGTTTTTTTTTTTTTTGTCTTTGAACACTAAGAAATTATATTCAGAACTAATATTATTACTAATAAAAAACCTACTATTGCATGCAATGATTAATTAAATTCCAAAAAATTATAGAATGTTTCTAATGCATTTATACACCTCAAATTATTTAGAAATTGAAAAAAATTAGAAATTGAAAAAAATTATTTTCTTATTTAAAAAAATGCAAACTAAATGAATTTAATGTGACAAATTTGGAGATATTAATATATTAAGTGAGACATTTCATAATTATTTAGAATTTTACCTCTCCTATTTGCACCCATTTTATATTTTTCATATTAAAAACACATTTTTAAAATTACTGAATTGCTCTTATATGTGCATATGGCCATAGCATGCATCCCATAGGTCTTTATGAATGTTTTATGCATACGATTTTTTTATTTTTTTGGGATTATTTGAACTTTTTAATAATTGAAATATCTATGACTTCAATTATTAATTGTAAGAAAGGCCTTACATAGCCTTAGAAAATTTGGGGTTGCTTAAACACCTTCATACAAGGCATTGAGTACATTTGTGTGTTCTTCAAAATCAAAATCATATCTTCCTAATTTTCAAGTCAAATTCTATATTTTCTTAATTTAAAAAAAAAAATAGAAATACTTAGGAAAATCAAAATTTCAAGCATCATTTTTACCTTCGAAAATCATCATGGACTCATTTGTGTGTTCTTCAAAACTTTAGGATTTTTAAAATCTATTTAATATTTTAAATTACTAATGCAATATTTGCATTAATTACTAAATTGTTCGAGAGTGATCATTTCATGTGCATGGCTATATATTTCAAAATTTCAAGTATGTGTAGCTGGTTATATACTATCATTTTTAAAAATCCTTCTTTTAAATAACAAAATATATATTATATATTAAACTAATTAAACAAAATATGGTGCTCACTTCAACAACCTCATTTGACAATTACTTATATAATAAGATCTTCTGAAGATGATGCGATTGTAATTTAGATCATTAGCAAGTTGAATAGCAACATATCTCGAATCAAGCAAACCAACAAAAAAATTACAATATAGTTTCAGGTTACGTAAAAAAGCCACATATAACATCTAGGTTATGACGAAGAATAGAAAACTCGTCCACAAGAGTAAACTGGAAAGGTGATGCAAGTTTTACAATACTATAGGAAAATGTCTATTTACCTGCAGAATATTCGATGGATATTTGACCGTCGGTACAAGCGGCGGTCTACCCGACGGATCTTCCGTCGAAAAATAAGCAACAACTTTTTTGGCGAAGAAAACAACAAAAATTTACCGCAGAAAAAAAAAACTATGGTTTAACCGCCAGAGTGTGTAAAGAAGGCATTTAATTCCGGCAAAATTTAAGCTGGAAAATACCAATGAAACTTCCGGTATAATTTCTGCTAGCTTAACTCTAACCTAATGAAACTGATCCAACAAAATATTCGCCAGAAATGTTTCACTACAAGAAAACAGCTCATTTCCGACGTAATTTCCGGCGGAAATAAATTTGTCACAAATTCCGGCGGATTTTCCGGCGGCTTTCCTACGGTCTTTTTTTTTAGCAAATTTCCGGCACATTTTTTGACTGGTTTTCTGACGGGTTTTTTCCGACAACATTTCCGACGGAAATTAAAAAATTAGTTATATTTTAATAACTTATTATCAAATTAAATTATAAAAAATAACTTAAATTATAATTATAAAAATAACTTAAATTATAATTTAATTATTTAATAACAAAAAACATTAAATGATTTAAATTAAATCTTAAATTATAATAATTTTTTATAATTATTTATTTTGTTAAATTAAGTTAAGTAATTTAATAATTTATTTTTTTATAGTTTCTTTCTTCTTTTTCATTTCCGGCGCAAAATAGTTCGCCGGAAATTGTACCGGCGGAATAATCCGCCGGAAATATTTTCGGAGGCATATTTTGTGCCGGAATAATTTTTCCGACGTGCGTGTTACCGTCGAACAAAAATCCGTCGGAAAAATTGATTTCTGACGGATTTTATGCCTTTTCCGACAGATTTTGGCCGCCGGCAAAACGTGATTTTCCTGTAGTGTTTTCATCAACATATCCACCAGAAATAGCATCGGAAAGAGCTCTATTTCCCTTTTCGTTGTGACGCTCTTTTCATTTCACTCTCGCACTCGCCTCCATCGCTTCCCTTCATCTCTGTCGTTGTCCTTCCCCTCTGTCGCCAACGTGCATCTATTGCCGATGTGCCTCAATTGCCAAAGTGCCTCCTCCACTGACGTTCTCCGCCAACACCTCCATCAATCCGTCATTGTATGTCACACATTAGGTTTTCTTTGTTCATGGATGTTCTTGGTAGACATTTGTAAGTCATTGTAATGATACTCTTCTTCTTGATAAGACTAGAGAGGGAGTTCAAACATTAAGTTTTCTTGGCTGGCCCTGTTTGCTCGCGTGGGTCTGATCGGGCTAAGCATGTGCGTGAATCGTTTGGGGCGGCTTGGCCACAGATTGGGCGAGGCGGCTGAAGCAGCCAAACAGCCGCGTTGTTTGGTCAAATTATTTTATTTTTTTTATAGTTTCTTTCTTCTTTTTCATTTCCGGCGCAAAATAGTTCGCCGGAAATTGTACCGGCGGAATAATCCGCCGGAAATATTTCCGGCGGCATATTTTGCGCCGGAATAATTTTTCCGACGTGCGTGTTACCGTCGAACAAAAATCCGTCGGAAAAATTGAATTCTGACGGATTTTATGCCTTTTCCGACGGATTTTGGCCGCCGGTAAAACGTGATTTTCCTGTAGTGTTTTCATCAACATATCCACCAGAAATACCATCGTAAAGAGCTCTATTTCCCTTTTCGTTGTGACGCTCTTTTCATTTCACTCTCGCACTCGCCTCCATCGCTTCCCTTCATCTCCGTCGTTGTCCTTCCCCTCTGTCGCCAACGTGCATCTATTGCTGATGTGCCTCAATTGCCAAAGTGCCTCCTCCACTGACGTTCTCCGCTAACACCTCCATCAATCCGTCATTGTATGTCACACATTAGGTTTTCTTTGTTCATGGATGTTCTTGGTAGACATTTGTAAGTCATTGTAATGATACTCTTCTTCTTGATAAGACTAGAGAGGGAGTTCAAACATTAAGTTTTCTTGGTTCTCGATAGGCATCAGGAGATTAAGTCAATAATAAGAGTACATATTTTAGATATATTGGATCTATTATTAAAAATAATGGTGAAATTGATGGGGATATTATTAGTAGAATTCAAATTGGATGGTTGAAGTGGAGGAATGCATTATGCCTATTGTGTGATAGAAAAATATTAGATTTGGTTTATGTTAAGAAGTGGAGGAATGCATCATGTCTATTATGTGATAAAGAGATGAGAATGCTCAGATAAATCGTCAGCCTCCCGATGTCCCAATTAATTTGGAATGTATATTTATGTTCAATGTTTGGTGATGATTATGATTAGATGTTTATATTTGAATGAATATAATTTTGGAATATTTTTAAGCAGGTTGTGTTGAAGAAAATATTTTCTTAAAAGGGAAGGTTGTTTTTTCTTTGCTAAAGGTTTCCGGTGGATTTCTGGCAGAATATCTGTCGAGAACAACGATACGACAAAATGTATCGGCGTTCCGACAAAACTTTACCGCCAATAATTTCGATGAATTATCCGTCGGGTTCATTTATCGATATATGTCTAGCGGAATAGTTCGGCAGATACTCTGCTGGAAATTCTGGCGGATAAAACACTGGAATTCATGCCTGGAAAACATCATTTATGCTGACCTTTTTCCACCAGCAAGCCCACTAGAAATGTTTTCAACTGATAATTTCTGTTGAAATAGACTTTTCAATGCATGATTTACCGTGGAACAATATTCTGTCAGAAATCTGTCGGAAACGTATAATTTCTGACGGATAATTGTCGTTACTGGCAGATTTTGTCCACCGATAACAAGCAACTTTCCTGTAGTGCAACCTCCTCGTTAGAAAATAAAATCGTCAAAAATCCTTCAACATAAGATTTTTTAAATGAGAAACCAACATTGTTTGAACCAAAAGCACCAGCTATAACATCCTTAAAAGAACGAGAGGAAGATGGTTTCTCACCATCAATTAGACAAAAAAAAATTGATTTAGAAGATTTAAGATCTGCTAGAGGAGAACCCTAAGGGTTTGCCACTACCGCCGAAGCAGCCATGGCAACCGAAAACTAAGGCCAGAAGGCCCTAGGGCTACCGCTTCGCTGATCCAAGAAAAAAATCGTGAAGGAAGACCTAAAACCTCGAGAGAGCAGATCTTGAGAAAAGGGAATAAAAACACTGGCCAGAGCCTTTGTGGAGAAGAGAAGAGATGAATTTTTAAAGTTTTGGTATGCCAATTATCTTAATTAGGCTAATGGATAAATCTCACCCTGCAAACCTCTGAAACACTTCTCTACCTTTCTCTCAGCTCCTTCTCTGGGGGGAGGGTGGTTTGAGTGAGGTGAATGGTTGAGTGAGGCGAGAAAATGGATTTAGAGTTTGCCACTATACACAATGCCATTTTGCTCCCACAATTCAACCTTTCAAACATTGGGGGAAGTGGTGCAATGCTCCTAGAAGGGTTTTTCTAATTTAATTCTAAATTTTTTCCAAAGCAATTCTAGACTCTCTTGTTTCAACTTAGTACTTATAGAGGTGTAGAAAGAAATCTTACCAGGTTCCATAACTGTAAAAATTACATCTAATTAAACCCTTTGAAATCTTATGAAACACTCTAAAATTAATGTGAACACACCCATCTACCTATTTCAAGAGTTTGAAAGGCCTGGAGTTTCCAAAGATTGAAACACCAAAATCCTAAATACAAAGTTGGGAATTCAGAGAGAACCTCCTTTCTATTATTACTAGAAAATCTCTTTCCATAAGAATTTAAGACAACTCTTAAGCCACACCTATGGCTACTACACTATCTCTAACACCTTTTTGAATCCTTCAAATTCCAATTCAATCACCACTCAATAGCCTAATCTTAGGACACATTAAATTGGTATTACAAAAAGCAGAGGAGTTTGATGAATAAGCATTGATGTTTGAAGAGGTGTCACATAATCAATCATGGATTGCCTATAGAACAAAATGCCAACAAACAAAATCAATATGAAATGGTATTATATAATGGAAAAAGAATATTATTCATCATACTTTATTTAGTGGTCGATTAGTTTATTAGATTAAATGGACATTGGTATGAACTCTTATTGTACCTTTTGAGTTCAAAGGCTTTTTAAAAAAATCTTCTGTCATGCAAATTTAATGATAAGGGTATCTGTAGAGATATACATTTGCTATTTTAATTCTTATGAGCTACTGAATATGATGCTCGATTGGTCTCAAGGGAGGTAGCTTAGTGGGAAGTTAACATATTATAGAATTCCTATAATAATTATGGAATTAATTGTGGTATATAATCTAGCTGGACCGCTACCTCCCTAATAAGTTTTGGGATTTGAACTATGTTGAAAGTAGTATTGATTATTCTAGAGAAATTATTACGTACGGAGACCGGACATAAAGAACCAAAAGTATTAGAGAAATTATTATGTATGGAGACCACAGTAAGCTGCTGCACTTTTTCTGTCTATTCACAGAGGCAAAATCGAACGGTTCTCTATGTCCGGTCTCTGCACGTAATAATCTCTCATTATTCTGACAATAGAAATCATGCAGTAAAATTGCTAAAAAAGAGAAAAAAAAAAACACTTGTAATGAAGAAAATTATTTCCTTCATTTTCAATCAACACTTTGAAAAATTAAATGCGTTCATTCAAGAGCAAGCCTAATTTGAATGAAATTATGTGTTGGACCACTATTTATAAGAATTTGAATATCTTGTAATGATAATGCCTTACAAACATCTTGTACTTTATCCCAGTAGGATGTTATAACAAATTTTTGAATAGTCATGTTATTTTTGTGTGTTTGAGCCGGGAGGAACCAGAAAGTCTTTTGATTGACCTCAATCCTCCTTCACAAAATTGCAAATATGACCACCATGAAGGTAGACACTCTTAGGTCATCGATCAAATAGTCATTAATACAAACCATATGCTCATATGCAATAGTTACATATTTTTCTTCGGATACATTGTAGCTGGAGAAGAATTGGTCATTCATAGAAAGCCAACCTAATGTATTATTTCCATTGAAACAAAAGCATGTTTGTTTTTATAATTGTTGGATGAGCAGGACGCAATACCTGGGTTCAACTAATGTTCTTGAATTCCCCCATTAGGCTATTTTCTTCTATTGATTTAGGCTTTGTTTGAGAAGATTTCTTTACAGCTTTCTAGTACAAAAATTAAAATTTGTATACTAAAAAGTTGTTTTAAGAAGCGGTAAGAAAGCCGTCCCAAACGAAATATTAGGTTTCGTTTGGGACGGTTTCTTACTGCTTCTTAAAGCGGCTTTTTAGTACCAAAATTTAAATTTTTGCACTAAAAAACAGCTTTAAAAAACAGGAAGAAAGCTGTCCCAAACGAAGCCTTAGCCTAACATGTTGCTCCAATTTGCTTTCAATGAGGGTTGGTGAGATGCTATTCTAGTTAATGGCAATAGATCAATCATGCTCCTCAAATTTGACTACATGTGTCTTGCATTCATTCATAGTTCTTGTCAAGATTCATGTTTCCTCTACCATGGAAGACAAAAAATAAAGTGAGGGATTTACTGGAGAAGGTGGAAGAACGTATTAAGATAAATACATAAAGAAGAAATCACTGTGTGAATGAACCAGCTTTGCTGTGACGAGAGAAAGAACTTGATAGAAGTGTTGGATACAGTGAGCGATACCTGGACCTTACTCACAATATCAACAAGAACTCAGTAGAAGAGAATGAAGTAGGGAGGAAAAAAAAAGCTTTAGGAATTATGTTCTCAACACAAGAAGATAATTGACTTACTATCTATATAAAATACACCGCATATCAAAAGTATCCGACCATGCATTTATAGGGCTAAGGAAGCTGAGTCGTTACTTTATTTTTTTGGGGAATGGGTATCACCCACTGTCACCTCTAAAAGAGCGTTTAATGACGTGACTAATCCTCGACTGATCTAGAAGAGGCACTCATCCTAAAAAACTCCTCTATCATAGAAGCTACGTCTATTATATTCTTGATAAATGGTGAGAAAATGCATGATATAAACATTTGCTGTTTTCTAAAACAGCTTTTTAGAAAATGCATAGGTGAGTGTCTAGATGACTCCGACGAGCCAACGAAGCCTTCACTTGGGACTGTTTCTTTGCTGCTTTCTAAAACAGCTTTCTAGTATAAACATTTCTAGAATTTAAATTTTTTTTATAAAAAAATAGCTTTATAAAGTAATAAAAAAGTTATCTCAAACGAAGCCTAAGACTTATTCGCCGCATTTGAATATGCATAAGCGAGCATCTCCTATTAATCAGATAATGACTTCCTTCGTCGATATGAGTTTCCTTCTGGCTAGGATAAGTGTTCTTCTAGCGAATGCCCCTCTTAGGGGCAAGTACTCCTTAGGCAAGTTCCCTCCTTGTTGGACAAAAGGCATATTGATAGAAACCCAATTCTCAGTTGTGATCTGCAAGAGGAAAAACATACAAAAAGATCAGAGCTTTTTCATTCAGAGTGAAAAAAAAAAAAGGAAAGTGAAAAGAAAAAAAACCAACTTTTTTTGCCCTTTATGATTAACAGTCTCCTAGAAGAAGTGGTTCAAGAACTTCCTATTCACACTTTAAACGCCCACCTTAATGCCAGCTGCTCCCCACTCTTCTAACCTACAGCAGTGCTTGTTGTTGTTATTATTATTACTATTTCTCATGCTTTCATCCAACCAGGCAATTGTCATAGCTAGGTCGTCTCTCCACGATAACATAATGTTCTTTGTAATAAATTCATATAATTTAGTCCGTCGAGGATTAAGAGTCATCAACAGCTTTTTCAATTCCTGACATCAAATCATTGTAAAAGTAGAAAGCCTTAATTAACGCCGAAAATTAGTCTAACAGAATACTCCCTCGCAATCTCAGTCCATGACGAAGCTTCCTAGCAGCTCACTTCCACTTCCTCTCTCTCTTGCCAACCCACCCATATAAGCAACGGCTCCTCCTCCTCCTCCCCTTCACACCTCCGCCACAAGTCTTTTTCTCTCTCTAAATCTGTACTTTTAAGTGCCACCAATGAAGCTAATCAGCATCAGCAGCTTATTCTCCAAGAAATTCAAATCAAACCTACAGAAGAATCGCAGCAACAGTTCCCGATCATTCAGATCGATGGCAACCACATCCTCCTCTGATCTCACAACCTCCAAATCAGCCCTCCTCCTCCCTGATACCTGGTCTCCTTACTTCTCCACCACCGCCGATCTTTTTGGCGTATTCGACAGCGACGGCGACGGGAAGATCACGAAACGCGAGCTCGAGATCGTTCTCCGGCGGCTTAGCCCTAAACCTCCGACAGAGGAGGAGCTCGCTTCAATGGTCTCTGAAATCGATCGCGATGGCGACGGCTGCATCAGCCTCGAGGAACTCGGTGCGATTGGGCCCTCCGCCCTTGCCCAGCCAGCCTGCGGCGGCGAGCTCCGCGATGCGTTCGCCGTCTTTGACGCCGATGGAGACGGCAAGATTTCCGCGGAGGAGCTCCTCGGGGTGTTCCTCGCCCTCGGAGACGGCGGATGCACGCTCGAAGACTGCCAACGGATGATCGGCGGCGTCGATTCCGACGGCGATGGGTTTGTATGCTTCGAGGATTTTGCAAGAATGATGGGACGGACAGAGATGATCGTCGAAGAAAGACAAACGGTGCTGCCCGGAAGACTGTAATTAATTAAATAAAATTGAAAATTTCCAATTTTCTCTAAGCGATCCATTTTTTAAAAAAGTTCAGCGACAAAATCTTCTACACTCTTTGAGGGGAGTAATTATTCCTTCAGGTTATCGAATGTATCCGAAAATCAATAACAAAATGCCACGTCATTAAAGTGCTATGCATTTTGCTCGGTACAATATGCTCGGTATTTTTCACGGGATGTAATAATTTTTCCTTTGAGAGTTGGCTTATGTGCTAAAGTTTAGCTGAAAAGAAGTGGTTTGACGTGTTACATTGCCAACCGTATATTTTGGGTTCGGAGGTAAATAAGAATGAGTCATGTCATCTCTTCATTATCGCAACTCGGTATCGCTGAAGTGGTTACACCTCATTAGTCTCCGGACATAAAGCTTCATCTGGCGTCCACAGATAGCAGGTAGATCCCCCTTTAAAAACAAATTAATAATTTTGGGAACTTGGTGAATGAATTACTTTGGACAACTTATTTATAAATGTAGATTATTATCTTTTAGTTTCATTTGATAATCAATGCGCTACATATTTGGCCACATTTGTAATTTAATTTTATTTGAAATTTATTATGTGACGGATCCAAATTTATTTATGTTCGATATCAAAACTTAGACCATCTCCATTAGAGAAACTCATTTTTCACTTTCAATTATAGTAATAGACACACCAAATAGTGCTCATCTTCAATCGAACTTCATTTTTTAACATCAAAAACGAATATTTTGTTTGAATTTTTTCTCATTTTTTATTATATTTATTTTTAATCATATATTTATATTTATTCATTTTTAGAACTTTTCTAAAAAAAGAAAATTACATTTGTAAACAGTGCAATGATAAAATTGGCGTCGCATTGTTCATCATTAAAATTTGCAATCGGGTAGAGCTGGCGGGGGACGGCAAACGATCGTTTAGCATTCTGTTGGAGATGGCCTCAACCAGGAGCGGATCTACCTAAAAAAATTATTATATGATTTTACATGCAGTTTGTCCCTTGTCATCTTATTTTTAGTCTTTATTATAATTGCCCCTAGCATAATTAAACACATTGTGTAGAATTGTTATTGTTAGGGAACATTGAATCAAACACAAAGAGAAATAATAAAGAGAATTCAAAATATTCTTAAAATAAAAAATCGAACCCTTCGAGGGGGCGCTGCCCCCTTGGACCACCGACATATCTACAAAATCTCTACACTTTTGATTATAAGTTTGTCATCCCCCCCAAGCCTAAGCTTGCAAGCACCGATTGGGCTTAAGAGAGAAAAGCTCTACAAATTTTGATTCGATTGTTGTCATGGGGATCGATAATGTAGTGCTCTGCATATTCAAATTGATCTAAGCCTTATTAAAAAGCACACTCACACTCTCCAGCTTCTCTCTCTACAGTAATAAAATTTAATTATAATTAGATTGATTTAAAGAATAATTTGATAATTTATTATATTTAAATCTCAATAAATTATATAATTTTTAATTAATATATATATTAAAAAATAAAAAATAAAACATTTGTTATAAGCCATGTGATAAAAATTTAAAAACAATTTATGATATTTATCAAGGTTTTCAAAATCGGACCGGACCGGCCGGTTCAACCGCGAACCAGTTTGACGGGTGGTTCGGTTTGATGCTAGAATTGGCTGTCTTTGGAACCGGCTAAAAACCGGTACAAAACCCGGTTGAACGGGAACCGCCAAACCGGGCGGCTTTTGAAGAACCGGACGGTTCTAAAATTTGCTAATCCCAGCCGTCCATCCACGAGCAGACGCGTGTGTGGGGATTTTTTTATCGCTATTCTGGCTGCCCTATTTGTAAGCTGCGAGTATTTCACTATTTCGTATCTTCTACAGTTCTACGCCTCAAGCCGGCACACTCCTCCGACCTCCCAGCCGCAGCACATGACTTACCGTGAGATATAACTTTGTATTTTAGTATGTTTAATTTTCAACCATGCACATTTACTTTAGGGCACAAGGTTCTTTATGTTTTTGTGCTTGTTTGATCATGATACATAATTTTTGTGAGCATCAAAAAGCTCTTATTTGCAGTATTTAGGATCTTTATCAAAAAGTTCAAGAGGATTACTGCTCAATAAAATCCAAGTTACTTTAAAATGGAATCATTTATTTTTATAGCAGGATGATTAATATTATATTATCTTAAGTTTCTTAACAAGAAGAGCGTTCTAGTAAACATGCTGAAAATATTGATGTGTTATTTTTCTGTAGGTCAAAAGTCACACAAAGCCTTGCTTCTATTCTAAATTTGAAGAAGTGCATCTTAATTAAATTTTTGTAAAATTCGGGCTGTGCATAGAAATTGATATTTTCTTGTATCATACTAACTTTGGCCATTCTTAAACATTCGTTTTGAATGTTTTTGTGCTTGGCATATCAGTGTCAGATTGTAGTTTTATACTTTTATTCAAGGTTTTGAATCCATGTTGGCATGTCTTTAAAGATTAATTAAAATTTTTTTCTTTTTATTTAAATATATGCTTCTATTCCTATAAATCCCTGTTGGTATTTAATTTTTTGTTGAATATGTAGTAATTAGTCTTTCATTAAAACAAATTGTATATGGAAGACAAATTTTGGAATGCTTATGGCAAAACAAAGCAACACTACAAAAATTCAAATCGTATTATAGAAGGTTTCTTCCCAAGCAACACTACAAAAATCCAATTTGCCGTCTTCGAGCTCTAGGTAAGCCATCGATTTTGTTTTTTATATTTTGTAATATTTTTAATATTCATGACATTACTAGTATAATGCCAACTGCCAAATTTCTTATATTTGTTATCTCTAACATTTATCATGTTATGATTATCATATTAGCTTTATAACCTTAGATTCATCATCTTATTTGAATGACAAGCCTTAAGATCCTTTAGTTTTCTTAATATTTAGATGTTTAGTAAAAGTGTATATTTTGTATCATCTATTTAAACTATTTGAAAATAAATGAAGGAGTATATATTTGCATTTAAATTCATAATTCATATGAACATAAAATGTTGTTGATTCTATTTAGTTGATCATATGAGAATGAAAGCATCTGGAACTCAGAGTGCAGCTTCCAGTTGTAGTGTGCGTGAGAACGTCGATATTGTGTGAAATCATTTCATTGAGATGAAAGGATAGGGTGGGAAGAGACAATTCAAATGTTTGCATTGTGGTATAACATACAAAGGAGGAGGAATAAATAGATTGAAACAACATCTAGCAAGAGTTAAGGGCAATATAGCAGCCTGCAAGAAGGTTCCACATGATGTTCGATTTCAAATGCAGGATAACTTAAATGAGATTTCAAAAAGAAAACAACAAGTACATGAGGAGTTAGACAGTATACCTTTTTCAATAGATGATGAAGTAGACGAAGGAATGGATTCTTCTTCTTTACTTAAATCATAATCATCTAAAGTAAATATATCAGAACTTGTAAATGGGAAAAGAAAGCTTGCTGCGATTGACACTTTCTTTGCTCCAAGAACAAAATCAAGTTTCCAACCTTCAATTAGAAGTATCTTGACATCTAAAGAAGCAATTCACCGTGTAGACATAGTTGTAGCAAGATGATTTTTCGATTGTTGTATCCATTTTAATGCCTTAAACTCACCATATTCACAGAAAGTTGTGGATGTTATAACTGCTATAGGTTTTGATTACAAGCTCCCCTCTTACCACAACATAAGGGTTAACCTACTAAATGATTATAAAAAGGAGTTTAGGTTACTCATTGATAGCAATAGAAATACTTGGAAGGACATAGGTTGTACTCTCATGGCAGATGGATGGACATAGGGCATGAGTAGAATATTAATAAATTTTATGATTTATTGTCCCCGTGTTGTTTCTTTTTTGAAATCAGTGGATGCGTAAGATTTCATTAAAGATGCTACAAATTTGTGTTCCTTATTTACTGAGGTTGTTGAGTGGGTAGGGAAAGAAAATGTTGTTCAGTTTATCACTGATAATGCTGCTAATTATAAGAAAGCATGCGAGCTCTTACATGAAAGATTCAATAATATCTATTGGTCATCTTGTGTTGCACATTATTTGAATTTGATTTTGAAAGACTTGGGCAACATGCCTCTTATAGAGGACTTGGCTAGGAAAGCATCTAAGGTGACGATTTTTGCTTATAATCATATTTATGTACTTATTTGGCTTAGGAAAAGGCTAAGGTGGAAGGAGATTGTACGTCCATGAGCTACACAATTTGCAACAACTTTCATAATATTGAAGAGTATTTGTGACCACAAACATGATCTATAAGCATTAATTACTAGCAAGTTTTATGCATATTCAAAGATATTAAAGACCTGCAAGGGGAAAGAAGCAGCTGCAATAATCATATATTTGAAGTTTTGAAATGATTGTTTAACAATTTCAAAGCTAGCAGGTTCTTTGATCAGGTTGTTGCGTATTATAGACTCATATGAGAAACATTCACTTGGATATATATATGATGGAATGTATAGGGCACATAAGGCAATCAAAACTATGTTTAGATATGTTAAAAGATTATATAAGTCATTCACTAGTATAATCAAAAGAATATGATATACTCAATTGAGGCAGGGCATCCATGCTGCAGCATACTTTTTGAATTCTCAATTTTAGTATGATAATGAGAATTGTTATCACAAGCCAGAGGTTATGCACGATATTGTTGAACTACTTGACAATAAGAACATTTGTCATAAGCCCACACTTGCAATGAATGAGGTAAGATTATTCTGAGATAGCTTACAAAGTTATGGAAAATCAATTACTCTAACGATGGGAAAGAAAATGCAACCTGATACTTATATTTTCATTATCAATGTTTATACATTTTTATAACATATATGCTTATTTCCTAAGTTCTCTAATATCACATTATGTAAATAAATGGTGGAAGATATTTGAATCAAATGCTCCAAACTTGTGGAAAGTAGCTGTAAGAATTTTAAGTCAAACATCATCATCATCAGGTTACGAAAGAAATTGAAGTGTTTTTTAACAAATTCAATTAAAAAGTCGTAATCATTTAGAGCATCAATGCTTGAACGACCTCATTTATGTTCGATATAATCTAAATTTAAAAAATAGGTATAATTTTTTTATAACATAATTTGTGTGTCAATATATAATATTATATATATATGTACAAATGTCACTAAAATTATTATTTCATTCTTAGGTTTCAACTAAAAAAAGAAGTTATGATCCTCTAGACTATACTTGTGTTGAAATAATAAGTTTTTGAGTGCTTGATGAGGAATTACCTGATTATATTGACTTAGAGTAGTTGGAAACCAAGATATATGAAGAGGCTGCAATACCTGTTGTTAAAGAAGAAAATATAGAATCCACTCAGCTTACACTTAATAAGCTAGTGAAATTTGAACATATCATTTAAATAAATTAGAAAATTATAATCTTATTTAATATTTTTTAATTTATTGGTGAAGGTGAACTAGAGAATGAAGGAGATGGAGATGACATAATTTACTTCAATGATTTATGTGCATTTGTGGTTGCAGATTTTGATGAAGTGGAACATGTAAACTCAACTTATGAGGATATATTTCACCAAGAAAATTAGGACATATATGATTTTCCTTTTGTAGAATTATTAAAATTATTAAACTAAGAAAGAGAAATATTATTAACTATATATATGTGTTTTTTATCAATTAGTATAAAGTGTCACAATTTTACTATAATATTTTGCTTATTTATTTCAAAATATGTGCTCATTTTCAGATATTTTAGCTTTACTAATTAGAGATATAAACTATATGATCTTAAAAATTTCTTTTATACATTTTAGAAAAAGAGAACTGAATATGATCTGCATTCCTCAACATCCAACACTTGACAAAAGGTATGCATTTATAAAAAAATTCTTATTTGGTTATTTATTTATTTATTTATGAAATATTTGTTTATATTTTATTATTTTATTGACTTATTTGATGTCACATTTATATTGTGCGTTTTTTTTTTTATGTTTTATAAATTTAATTGATGTAATATTTATGTTATTTGATTAATTAGTTTAATATGAAAATGGAATGTAGAGTGAAGTTATTAGAGGAAAACGTCTTATTCATTTTATAAATTTTATAATATTATTATTTATTACATCATCTGGTTCGACCGGTCGAATCGTGAACCTCTCCTTCTTCCTGTTTATTGTCTGGTACGGTTTCAAAACCTTGATATTTATATTTAATCAATAACATAAAATTTATATAAAATTAACATATGGCAAATTTTAGGGCCATTATAAGATATTCCTAACATAATTTTGATTTGGAATATATCTCAAAAAAATTGAAGCGTGATATTTCTATGAAGTTTAGAAGAAATTAAGTGAATTAATTTTACAAAAAAAGTTTAGAAGAATGAAGATATTTACTGGATATAAGAATATTATATATAATAAGTAAAATAACTATCATAAAAAAATTAACACATCAATTTTTAAAATTATCCTATAGAAATTTGATACAAGACTTAATACAAAAAAAATATCATAAATAATCAGATATCCTACTTTGTTTATAACATGAGTTGCATACATGCTAGGATTTCATATCTAAAATTTAGAGCATGATATGACAATTATATAAATAATATAATATGATATGATCTGATATAAACATTATATAGAACATGACTGAAAGAGTTATATAGCAAGACTAATAAACAAATACGAGGATATATGATGCAATTATTTATAATACCTATGAAATACATTATAGATTACATTTGATATAGAATATGATATACATGCATTGTTACTATACGACATGCATAGAATATATTAGAACGCTTGCTTGATATGACAATCATAGTGATATACTACTGCATTGTATTTAACATGGGTATATAATGACAAAATATATTGATCATTCATATGGCCACAGATAATTGATTTCTAAGTTACATTGCTTGTATTTACACTTACTAATATGAATTGATACCATTCATATTAATGAGCACATGGTCCTATTGTTACATGGTTATACTAATCTAGATTGAATGATTACACGCGTGTTGTTTCTACTTTCTTGCATTGATTGCAGTCCTAGGTTTTGGTAAACTATTGAGCTATTAGCCTACTTTATGATTTTTTAATATTTTTTTAGGAAAGAGATAGGATCCAGTTCAGTGAGGCTACTCTGAATTAAGGTTTAGATTTTGTATATTATATTTTAATTTTTTTTAGTGAGAAGTATAAAAATAGGCTGATTTATGGATTGAACTTCTGACAATTATAAATGAATTTTGATGAATGAAATCAATACTAACACAGATGCATGACATCACTAATATTGATACTCGATGTTGATATCAAGTTGAAAATTAAGTTCACTCTTTTCTACCTAAAACATATACACTGTCATATAAGATTGGAGTAAAAATTGAAAGAAAAGAAAAGATGATAAATTCTTTATTTTTTAACTATCGTAAATGCTTCAAACACACAATAAATATATTGACAACTAATACAAACATTTTTCCATAAAAAAAGAAATCTAAACATTTGAAATATATATTAAATGCTAAGGTAAAACTCCATATGATGATTGCATAAACTCCTCAAAGTTAACGTGACTGTCACCGTCCTGATCAACGCCATCAATTATCTTCCGACACTGCGCCAAATACACCCTGTCACTGGGAAAATTATTACGTTCAGTGTCTGGATTAGTCCGAACACCAATCCAGACGCGCCACGTCACCAAAATACATCAGGATTCAGTGTATTCGGGTGACGTGACGCGTCTAAATTGGGTGTCCGGACGTCCGGTGACCGGACGTAATAATTCGCCCCAGTATGATCCAAATTTGAATACTAAGAAAACCAGAAGAAGGTGGTTCTCGAGTGTTGTCGATGGATTGACCATTTTAGTGTTCAAATTGACGAATTCCTTTAGGCTGACGAAGCCATCCTCATTTTTGTACTAGGAAGCTACTTTAAGAAGTAATAGGAAAGCTGTCCCAAACAAAGCCAATTTTTTGCCAATTTTTTACGGAAAAATCCGTCATTAATAGACAATTTCTCTGCAGTGAAACGAAAAAAATTAGATATCAAAAACATTAACAAATCACCCCACTCGTGACAATCACTTACCGAGAGAGAATCTCCAAGATTGGCTCAATCGATCCTTGTAATGTCCGGTGCGAGAAAGGACTTAGACATCATGACCTTAAACTCCTCAAAGTTAACGAGGCCATCACCGTCCTGATCGACGCCGTCGATCATCTTTCGGCACTGCGCCAAAGACACCACCTCGCCGAGGTCACGCATCACGAGAGCCAACTCCTCCGCCGAGATTACACCGTTACGATCGCGATCGAATACTGAGAAAGCTTGCCGAAGGTCCTCGAGCGCCGTCGATGGATCAACCATTTTGGTGTTCAGATCGATGAATTCTTTCAGGCTGACGAAGCCATCTCCGTCCGCATCCGCTTCACCCATCATCCGCAGTAGCTCCTCCTCCGCCAAAGGTTGCCCTAGGCTCTCGAAGATTACTCTCAACTCAGACGATGATATCTTACCATCACCATTGGAATCAAACTTTCTGAAGACACGTTCAAGTTCGTCCATTTGCTCTGCCGTTGTATCCACATACATCGACTCCAGTGGCGGAGATTCTGATTTGGCGCCGCTGGCTGTGGCCGGTGATTTCGACTTCCGACGCAGCTTGAAAAGTGATCGGAGTTTTCCCATCGATGTTGACAGAGAGAAGGGTCGTGGAAAGGAATCCTTCATAAATTCATCGCTTCATTAATGTTGGCAGCCGAGGAACAGTTTCCTCTGGTGCGGACTATTATTGGGCAGTCCTCACTGAATTCCGTTAAGATTGGATGGTGGAAAGAGATTGGGGGAGGGCGCAGTAGCGAAAAGGCTGAGAAACGCGTTATTACGTTCGAGATGCAGAATCCTTTACTTCATACAAAAGAACTCCCACTTAAAAGCGTGTGAAACGGGAAACGAAACGGTCGAGTAGGAAATAGCAAACGAGCCGGACGAACCACTTGTGAACCCTTTTTTTTTTTTTTGGGAAAAACTTGTTAACCTTACGGAAATAATTTTTTAAAACTAAAAGTCAATATTATGAATTTGATTTATTTATAAAATTATATTTTAAATAAAAAACTATATATAAATATTTAATTTACATATCACATAGTATTCCTTAGACCTCAGTATAATAGATTATTAAATATAATTAAATTTAAAAATAAATACAAATATAACTAAAATTTTATTTGAGAAAACTTTCTTATTATTTTGCTTTGCAAATAAGAGCTATTGTTTTTGTTTGACTATTGCTTTTTACTGCTTTTAAATAATTTATATATTAGAAAGCAGCCTTTTTTACAACTTTTAAAATGTTATTTTTCTTATAGCAATTTTACAGTCAACTTTAATTGTAGTCATTCTAAATAAATCCTAAGACATTTAAAACTGAGACCTCATTAGATAAGTTTTTTTAGACTAATATTTAACCCTGATAATACTGTCATATATGTTAGTATAATGGTTGTTATGCTTATAAAAAAAAAAAAAAAAAATCATTTAATTAACTTTTGAAGTTTCTAAATGCGTATCTGAAAAGTTTTTAAAACTTGAATATTGCAACAAAATACATATAGAATTAGGTGAAATTTTGGATCATGCAAAAATAATTAATTGTAAATGAAATCATACAGTGCATATTCAACACACTTGTTGGTTGTAGAGATCAAATCACTTTTCAAGTTGATGGGGTGAGGATTTGTCTTGATTGTGTTAGCCTCTTTTGATCTTTTAAACACAAATAGTTAACTAAAGTAGAAAGCATGGCATAAGTGGTTAGGGAAGGTCACAAAGAATGCTCAAGTTACTCAAGGGTCGGGTCCTGGTTCGATTTTTCGACCCGTTTCTCTACCCGGGTCGGGTTAGGGTTGACCCGTTTGAACTCGGGTCAGTTCGGGTTCGACCCGAACCCGACCCGTGACCCGAAATTGACACCCCTAGGGAAAACTAAAGAGTGGAAGTGGTTACTGGCAGAGAAAGAAATTTTTTTAGTGGGGACATGATTTTTTAGATATTCCCTTAATTTTTTTTATTTGTGTTTGAGATCAACGTACATTGAGAGCTTTAAATAATTTTTTATTTAAATTTGTTATTTTAGAAATTTTTAAAATAAAATTATAATAAAACTTATAGATTATAATGCATACTCTTCATATTCTAAAAGAGTGAATGGTTATTTTATTATTAAAACAATCAAATATTTCCTTATCAATATACATGATTAAAATATCATTCTTCCAATGTTATTTAATTGCATTTAATTAGTTGTTGATTTATAATAATCATAGCACAAAAAACTCTTTTAATTTAAATGGCATACATTGATCTTAAAATAGATTCTGAAATTTTTATTTTTTATTTTTTTGCTATAAAATTTAATTATAATATCTAAATCTAATTTATTTCATTCTAAAGTTTGATGTATGAGAGTATGAATAAAAATATTAAAATGATAAAGTATTATTCTATTTTAATAAAAATTAAATAATAGTATAAAAAATAAAAAAAGAATTATATTTATTTTTAGGAGGGTCGGGGGATGGCGCTATGCCCTCACAGGCCCCTCTTTAACTCTGCCCAAAAAAGTGGTGATGAGCTAGTATGCCAACCTCAAGAATCAAATAGTTGAAGCTTTATAGACAAGATGGTATCTCTCAAGATGCTTGATGGCATCAAAGCAAAGCAATATTTATCGCTTTTCTACTTGTGGTCTTTCTAAGGAAGAAGAACAACAACAATAGTTGGCATATAGTTGGTGGGAAATAGTGATTGAAGTTAAGGAAGAAGAAGAAGAACAATATGAAGGAAGAAGAAGACGGAGAAGAAGAAGAAGAAGAATTATCCCTTAAAAGACTTACTCCTTAGGGTTTCTCAGTTGAGCCTTTCAAAGAAGTATACTAAGAATTACAATGGGGATATTCTCAAAATTTAGAAGGACAAACTTTATTTGGATGACATCCTCAATATTCTTAAAGATCGATGTGTGTTATGTATGATGTCGCATAGGGTCGAGCCTAAGGCAATCTCCAATCTCTCTTGTTTGGTTAGCCATGTTGGTCATTCTTATTTGAAGACTCTCTCATTGGGTCATAAGAGAACCACTCATGAAAATCCATAAAATAAAAGTTTTTCTCCAACATATATTCGATGTTGTCAGGTTCTTCTTTGATTAAATAATGCTTGAAAAGGGAGTCACAAAGTCCTAGAGTGAAAGTCGTATTGGTTATGCTGGCTTTGAGATGGAAACTTCCAAAAAAGCTTGATTATATATATAGCCTCTCCCCTATCTAATATATAGGAGGGTTTGAACCAACTTTAACACTAGCTTCAAAAACACTAAATTCTTCCATGAATTGCCATCACAATATATTGGAGGACATGGTGTTGTCTAGCACAAGCTTTACAAAACACCCTACTACAACATCCTTAAGGGTGGTGGCAAAGATGTGGTAACATAGGTTGCCATATACAAGAGTTCATGCCATGACATCATTGAAGCTCTTGAGGTGTTCAATAAGCTCAATTAGATCTGTATACTGGTATGAGAAGGGATTTTCAACTTCTCCAATGAAACTTCATGCACTATCTCTATGAAAAATATGATATAGTGTGCTTTGGCAGTCTTCATTTATGTACACTATAATGATTTACTAATTATTTGAGTATAATAATAATTGGGAGTAGGAGAGGGATGGTGACAAGTGTCAAGGAAAAAAGAAAATTAGTAAAAAGGAGAAGGAAGAACAGCTGGAGAAACAACTCTCAGAAGGTTTGCTCCTAATCGAGCCTTTTACTATAATCACTTCCCCTATCTTTTACAGGTCCTTGAGATACCACTAAAAAATGATCTTCCCATGCTTTATGTATCTTCCTAGTGTCATAGATTATACAAAAGGTGATGACTACAAGGTATGATACATCACATCTTAAAATCATAGATAGGTGGTCATTCTAACATGCCATTCTAGATGATAGTAGGCCTCTTTGACATGCTAACTTACAACAAGTAAGAGCTAGCCCTCTACGATATATTGGCCTTGGTGGACTGGTATAAGTTGACCTAACTCTTATATTTTTTTCGAGTGAAATTGATTTGGATGGATGATTTTGATTTTTAGTTGAGTGAGCTATTTGTACAGCTCAAATCTTATTAGTATTTGACATGTTTCTCAGATGAATTTGAGTTAGTTGGTATGTTAGATTGACTTGATCTACAGTGTAGAATAATCACTTCCTTGGGATACTTAGCTGAGCAACCTTTGATGTAGGAATTTATTTCTAAAGAAATTGGATAAGTTTGAATAAATCAAATCTGCTTAACCATGTGGATGGGCTTGATCAAACATTAAAGAAAAGGTATCACATAGTTGCAAGACTACTGATAAGAAAATATATATTTCAAAAGCTGTTGAGTATTAAAATTTCTCTTTAAAAAAAAAAAAAAAAAACAAATTTCATATTGCCACCATACTCTAACATATATATATCATTATAATCTTTTTTATTAGGGAAACATTATAAGAAGTTGCATCTCATCTATTGAATTTCTTAAAAAACAATAAGAAGTTTGTATCCTAGAAAGATTAACATAGCTTTTTGAAAATAATATAATAAAAATCCATCACAAATGGACTATATATCAATGTATTTATGTGTAAGAACAAATGTAATATTTTTACCTGTACACAATAACGCTATCCACTTACCTAGTTTGATAATATTTTAAAATAAAGTTTGAGCTATAACATTTTTTTCTTATCAAATAAAAAATTAATATATTTTTAATTAATGTCATTAGAAAATTTGTTAATTCAAGTAAGAATCTCATACATTATTTGAATTGAATTTTTTTAAAATTAAATTCTAAATCATCTTAACTCCGATTTCAACAAACTTATAGTCAACATAAATGTTTTGACGAGATAAGTCTAGAAACATGAAAAAATGCCTTCATTTGAGCCCAAAAGAATCTTAAGCATTTAAAATATAGTTAGAAACTTCATGAAATTAAAATGAAAGACCAAAATGATCTTCAAATAGTATGTGTTTGTACTCAAAATGAGCATTTTGATGATGAGAATACAAAGAGTACCCATGATCACTCCATACGAAGACCATTACAGAACTTAAATTTTGAAAGAATATTTTAAGATCAAGGGAATTAATATGAGTTGCTGATGGAGTGTTTTGGGATCTTGGCTATAATTACTAAAATACCACTTCCAAAACCAATATATATCCCCCACCCCCACCATAATTATCTATATGAGGAGAACCTTGACCCAAAATTTAAGAGAGCTTGTAAACTTGAAGAAGTCGTGAGCCATTTTCAACAACCAATGTTAATGCTCATCGTCAGCAATCACCATTGCTCAACCACTATTATCAGGTTGTTATCATCTAATCATAGTCTGCCATCCTCCACTATTTGATTGCCTTTTCATGGCTACTATCACCTGATCACAACCTCCTAACTTCTATCACTTGATCATTATTTTCTGACTATGATTTGCATATCACCATATCACCCAACTTTCATCAAGGGATCACCATGATCAACTTTCACTACTCAAATATTCTCTATTATAGCCATAAGAAGTCAAGCTAGTAGTTTAAACTTTGCAATCCCATCTTCATAAGTGAAGAGAACATCACATTTTTGTACTCTCATTTATATAGTGGACTATTTCAACTGGGTGAAGCCCTGTATTTTCATATTTTTAGGTTTTTATATAAAAATTTCAATGTCTTATTTTTTTTTTTAACCTATGTGTGCTAAATCTTTGTATGAAGCTAAGAATTAAAACTCTTATTTTACCATTATTGTAACACCCCAAGATCTACTTTTGAAAGAATTGCCAATTTTAATCTTTAAATAAATCAACTAGAGTTTTTATGAATTCATCAACATAAAGCAATCTGGCGTAAGCAACTAAAAATCATATACATCAAAATATAAAACTATATACATCTATTAAAATTCATGTACATAACATATAGGATCAATCATTACATTCATTTTAACTTTCTAAGCTTCTAACTAAAAGAGAATAAAAATAGAGAAAATGTATTGCCATGTTTTTATTTTCTTTTGCATTTTTTTTTTCATTTTTACATTTTGGTCATATTTTGTTTGTGATTGTTATATTTGATGTTTCTCATTTATTTTATTATTTTTTATATGTCTATTTTTATTTTTATTTTTTCGTTTTTTTTGGTTTGTATGTTTAGGTTATCTTATATTATCTAGGGCATGATTTAATGGCAATTTAAAATTATGCTACAAATTTTGGGCAATTAAAATTCAAGAATTAGAGTTGAAAATTAATATAGTGAAATTTAGCTATATGATCTATATCATCATGTATGAACCACTTCATTGTATACAATTTCCAATCATATTATCCAATTAACAATATTTAATCATTGTAAACCACACTTGTTAACAACAAATTGTATTGTACGATTCATATCATACTATTTGATTATATGAGCCAAACTAGCTATTTTTAGAAATATTGGGATAATTATTAGTAGGTAAGATAATTAGTTATTAATATTCATCATCATGTTATATGATATCCTAACTCCTAAGTATCAGTTCGTCTATAAATAGCACTTTCATGTTACCTCTCTTCTCACTATTTCTTCCAACTAACTAAGCTTTTGGAGTGAGAACTCTTTGTAAGCTTGCCAAGAAAGTAGGAAAGAGGCAAAGGAGATTCTTCCTTCAATTTGTGGAGAGATCATTGATTCCACTACAGGAAAATCACTTAGTACTAGCGACTTGTTTCGGCAGTTATTATAAGCTTTTTGACGGTTTTGTAAAAAACTGGCGGCTTTGCAGCGGTTTATAAGTCATCGGTAAAAATCGCATAGGAAATCATTTCCGGCAGTTTTATGCAGCGACGGTTTACCAGCGGACTATACCGCCGGTAGTTTTCCGAAGGTCATAACGTCGGTGACCGCCGGTTATTTACCGGCGGCATACCGGCTATTTAACCACCGGTTTGGTCGGATTTTACCGGCGGCCAAACCGTCGGAATACCTTCGGTAACTCACCGGCGGTCATAATCGAAGGAATTACTGGTGGCGCCACTGCCGGCGTATCGTCAGAAAACCACCAGAAATCATCGGTAAGCCACCAAAAACTACCGACGATTATAGTGAACTTTCGATGGCTGATATTAACTGTCCGGTATTGAGGTTTCTAGCGGCCAAACCAACGGTTGGCCACCAAAAACATGTAGCTTTTGAAACAAAATGACCATGTCTCCCTTATTTTACTGATTTTCACCATAAACTCTAAACCTGCACAAAAAGTAACAATTTTCACAAATATGAAAAACGCGCCACTATAATCAATCACAACAATTACCACAAATATATTCATCAAAACAAATCAACTCATAATAAGTTCATAACCAAACAATAAGTCAAATCAAATAAGTTCATCATAAGTTTACACATAAGTTCATCAAATCAAATAAGTTTACAATAAGTTCATCAAACCAAATGTTCATAAAAAAGAGTACTAATCCTATTCAAATAAGTTCAAGCAAGGCTTTGACATTTCAAAGTTGGTTCAAATAATACTAAATTGTTGGTTTAAAATGTTACTAAGATTCATGAAGGTTTGGTCATTGTCAACTATTATTTGATCGTGCTCTAATCATATTCAATATTGGTGGAACAAACATGACCTTTAGGATTGTAGAGTTTACTTTTGTGACTGGGTTGAATCTTTAAGTATTTATAAATAATGCTTAGTTCACGAGAAGTAGCAGGCTATTTGAAAGATACTTCGATGGGGTTAAGAGTCTCAGGAACACAGACATTGAAAACTAATTGAATGAAGTGCATCAACAAAAATGATTTATGAAATCTTAGGTTGTGCTTCTTTGAAGATGGCATCCTTCTTAACCATGAGAAGCACAATGTTGTCTTCGTTAAAATGATTCTCATGGTAAAAGCTTACGATGTACTTTTTTAGATACTTGTGGGGTAGGATGACATATGAGATGATATTATGAGGACCAAAAAGAGACATGTTGCACTATGAGGCATATGTAGTAGGGAAAAGTGCCTTACTCCAATACAATGTAATTGTATATATATTATCACTAAGGTAGTTGGCTTATGAAGAGATGAAATATATTTTATTTTCATTTTAGAGTTAAGAAATAGTTAAATAAGGTTGAGAGTAGCTAAATAATATTAAAGAATAAATAAGATTAGAGAAGAAGTAGATGCATTACCAATCTTCCATAGAGCTTTTTTAAATAGACCATCTCAAGAGAGGACGAAGGAGGATTAAGAAGAAAGTGAGAAGGTGCCTACCATTGACCCAACCTTTGATTATGAAAGAACAAATGATAGGAGCAAAATACCCATATTTGAAAGAACAAATGATTAGGAGTATCATTGATACAGAAGGTACCTACCATTGCCCTTCCATATATCCATTTCCCTACCATTGCTAGCATAGGAGCAAAATACCCTTTGCCCTTCCATATATTCACAAAATCCTAACCTATGAGTATGAAAGAACAAATGATTAATTAAAAAAAAAAGCAAATCTACGGCACTCGGACGCCGGTTTCGCGTAGGAGTGGTGGCGAGATATTCGGCCTTGCTTTGATGCCGGAGCAAGGGCCACATATTTAGCCGGAGGGAGATTGTTGGCGACCAGAGGGAGCGTCTCGATCGCGATAGGGTGGAGGAGATGGGGGCGACTATCAGAAGGGAGAGAGAGGACGATGCGAGAAAATAAAATGGAAGGCTGGGGACGGCTAATTTTAGAGCTTTTTTCGGTGGCGTTCCGGCGGTTCTGACCACAAAAAAAAAATCACTTAACATCGGAGGTTTAAACCACCGGTAAAGTGCCGATAAGAACTAATGCCGGCAGACAAACCGACGGTTATTTGACCGCCGCTAATTCCGACGGAGGTTAATTAAATAACTGTCAGTTAAACTGTCGGTACACCAGCGGTCTAACCGTCAGTTAAACCACCGTTCGTACTGACGGTTACATAACCACCGGTCTAGACTGTCGGAAATTCATGAATTTCCTGTAGTGTTCTAGATGGATGAGGATGCAACAACATACAAGAGGTACCAAACATAATCAATTATAAACTCTGAATTTGAATTATAATATCGACTTTCATTTAGTATCAACTTTTTTTTTATTTCTCACAAATTTGATTATCAATGTTGAGTGCACCATTATGTGGTTGGTGGTGTAGTTGACAGTTTGAGATCACATATCAAAATATATGAGTATTTTTGTCAAAATTTAAAAGAATTGTCTATTTTAATTACTTAAATAATCAATCAGAGCTTTTATAAATTCATCAATATAAATGACTCTAGTGGAAACATCTAAAATTATATACATCTTAATAATTCACTATATTTATTCTCCCAAAATCATATATAATAATCAGGAGATCAATTATAATCCAAAATCTATTCCAAGCTACTAACTACAAAAGGAAAAAGAAAACACTAAATAAAATCAAAAGAAAAATATGATGATATTTGATAACCTCACTTCACCTGTGCTTGATCCCTTCCATGACATGAAATCGTTAAAATCCACATAATGAGCTAAAAAATTCAACATAAAACCAAATTCACTAAAGCTTCCAATGCAAGGCTTAAAAAATTTAATATGTATGCTTAATTCAGTTAATATAATCAATAACATTCAATCTCATCAATGATCAGTTAACATTTGTAAGGCTCAAAATGATCAATAAAAAAAAAATAAAAAAACTACTTCAATGAATCAATAGTCGATATGAGAATTAATAAATCTATAAATCAATCGTACTAAAAATATTCATAAATTATAAATCAGAAAAAGAATCATAACATACATGTGTGTCAATATCATTAGTCTTATTTATGTTATCTATTATCAATCATATGCAGTCAATATATATATCTATACTTATTATGATCTATCTATTAATGTTATCTATGCACATTACAATTATATCTATCATCACTATCAATGCATGCATGCTTCATTATATGATTTATCATGGTAGGACATCCAACTTTAATGTGATATTTTCATCTTGCAATCTTTTTATTCATATCATTATCATTATAAGTAGCTTTCACTAATCATTAAGATTCACCACTCTCTGCCCGTTGACATAATTGGTCATCATTTTTTTGCTACAATTATGATAACACCACAAAACATCTTGCACAATATATTATATTTTAAGAGCCAACACAAATTAATTTAAAATGTTAGCAGTCAGCCTCCCTTTTTTTCATGAAATGCATTCTAATGTATAAAATACAATATGAAATACTCAATTATATAAAATGCAGAAAAATTTATATATCAGTTTATAGCTTCTGAAAACCATAACTTTTACTTTACTTAGTAAAATTTAATAATATAACAGTTAAAATATTTATAAAATATGGATCTATCATATACGAAAAGTTACACAGTAAAACTGCGATAAATCAGGATAAAATATATTTTTATCGATTTAGGAGAGAATAAATCTATCAAACTCAAAATCATTGAAAACTGAAGTGAGATTTGGGTTACTTACAATGATCAGAAGAAATCTCTAAATAGATTCGACAGACGAATATACCCTGAATGCCTTTTCTCTCCTCCCATTCTCTTCCTTCCTCTCCCTCTCCAGTTCTTCCTCTTCAAGCAGGCCATGGCTGTGGTGGTTTAGCGCTTAGAGTCTTAGGATTATATAATGGAGTAGAGCCGCAATGCTTAGACCTAGCGCCGCAACGCCACTAGTGAATCCAGAAATTAATACTGTAGAACAAATACTCTAACATCGCAACAACGATTTTTGGCATGGCTGTGGTTTTAAGCATAATGCTGCAACACTAAAAAGTATAGAGCCGAAGTGCTAGAGTTAAAACAGAATTTCATTTTTTCATATTTTTGAGTTATTACAACTTTCATATCTCTAATATATTGGTGTATTGCCTCACTCGATTGTTGGGTTACCAATTTACCATAAATAAAGTTCTCTGTAATAATCCATTAGCCCACTAGCCGCTTGTCAATGGACTTATGTAGAATGCCAATGGTATCCAACGTATGACTTGATATAATTTCATCCTTAAAACTAGTGTCCATATAAACATAGCTTCATTATTTTATGTGGCCACATACTATTGCATAAAGTGCATATAATTCAATTCTATAAATATAAGTATTCTTCAATTGAATATTGCTTTTGTCAAATTTATCTCATATCTCCTTAATGCAAATAGTAGTAGTTGGTGGTGGGGGTGACAGGTCACCAATTGTGGTGGTGGTGACCAACGAGACGATGTTGGGTGGTGACCAGGGCTGAGGGAGGCGGTAGCAATGGCTGGTTGGCAACGACATGGGGAGGGGGGAGATAGTGGTAGCTGGTGGTGGCGGGGTGACATGCCACTAGTTGTGGCACTGGTGACCAGCAGGGCGATGGTGGGTGTTGACCAGGGTAGAGGGAGGCGGTAGCAATGACTGACAGTTGGTGGCTGGCAGTGATAAAGCAGCTTGAATGCAGTGAAAAAGAAATTCCATCAAAATTGATCAAGCTTACTTTTTAAAAAAATGAATTAAAATATTTTAAGTTACAAAAGAAATACTTTATACTACATTTCTTTTTCATCTAGTCAAACTTAAATATTTTCAAAACCCTAATAAAAGGAATACTTTACTCCCACTTTACTTCAAACCAAACAACCCTAAGTCAATTCATTCAAAAAAAAATTTTGTAGCGACTTTTCATGCTCTTAAAATCTATATAACATGCTGATTAGCATAGATAATATTGAAAGAAAATTTGTTGAGCACATATTGATCAAAATTTATTCAGTTGGAAACAAACTTTCAGTATTTTATAAAATAGTTTTAAGGGTTTACAAATCTTCATTTAAAATATTTAAAGATTAACCAACTCAATAAATAATTATTCGACAAACATTGCAAAATACATTTATAATCACTAAGATATTAGATACGTTTCCATAATATATACAAAATTACCCTAAAGCTTGAATAATATATATTTTTTCTTACAACATCATAACATAATATAATATTTTTGAAGTATTTTCTACATTGAACACCGAATTATGATAAAAATAATATTGAAAAAGTTTATATGTCATTAGTTTTATACATTCTTGTTATCCCTCGGTATATTTGAACTATTATTAATATAATTAAATTTAAAAGATAAACATAACTAACTCATTTTGATAATATAACTAAAATATAAGACATTCACAAACAAAACACAATGAAGTTATTTGTTTATTATTTTTATTGTGTTGGCTAATAATTAGTTGAATGTCTGAAAAGATGAATGTCGTTGGATTTGCTGCTTCGAAATGAAGATTTGTGGGGAGAAATATCAGGATGGACTTGAGATTCGATGGGCTTGATCACATTGTTGGACAAGGATAAATTAAAGAAGATGTTGCGGACGGGCGCAATTAGAGCACGATTTGTTATGAATAAGTTATAAAAATCATTTATTGGGCCAATATGTGCAAACCAATTAACAAAGGTGGGCTGGCATTCCTTCCTTCTCGGCTATGAGATTTGCTCTAAACTGTTCCACTATTTGTAGAATGTATAATCAGAATTCTCCTCTTTCTAATTGGTTGAGAATTAGATACATCTCTCCTTGGAAGCCTAGAACGACCAATTCAACATTTTTTTGAAAAAAATGTTTGTGAAACTACCCCATTGGTTAGGAGCAAGTTTCAATTTATCATTAAAAAATATAGTCCAACGGCTCTAATATGGGATCATTATTGTTTAGGGGAAACTTTTTCCTCTTCCTTTTCAGACTTCACACACTCTGATTATTGCTCTCAATTTGATACTTTAGCTAGTTGGATTCACAATGATAATAGGTCATATACTAGACTATATCCCTCAACATATAAAGAGAAGCATTGCCATCTACATTATCAGCAAAGATAAAAATAATAACTCAATTTGGGATACAAAGGGCATATTGGCTTACAAAGACTACTATGCTAAGCATTTTTCTAATGAACCTAATTTCGATTGGGCTTCTCTGATTTGGCGCAAGAAACATTCCCTCATATTTCCATATTCTCTTGGCCGGCTTTTCAAGGAGGTCTTAAAACAATGGATGAATTTTCTAAAAGGAATATTGCTGTAACAGATAAATTATGCTCTCTTTGTCATGGCTGCAATGCAACTCTTTATCATATTTATTTTGACTATGAGTATTCTTTCGATGTCCTGAATTGTCTACTTCCTCACTGTCAGAATTTTCTATTAATACCTAATGTCTCACAGACTTATAAATTTATTGGGGGTTTGCCTGGAGAGAGAAGTTTCAAAAATGTTCTATTGCTTACTCTAAATGCTAGAGTTTATCACATTTGGCGTAAGCGTAATAGTAGAAAATTTGGTAGTAGAGCAGTTTGTCCTACAACCCTTGCTAGTCATATTGCCAAGTCTGTAAAACTCAAAATTTCAAAATGGAAAGATGGGAAAAGCATGAAGGCTAAGAGGAATCTATAAGTCTCTGCGTCATTTATTGGATTGGGGAACTCTTTAATGATTACTGATCTCTATAAGCTTAAATTTTGTATTTGTTCGAGACTTTCTGGTTGGCTGCTTTGACTTTTAGGGTTCTCTGATCGTCTAACAACTTGGTATATTTTGAGAATTTGGAAGCTTATGATCAGGCAAGGCAGGTCCCGGTTTACTATGTTTTGGGGCCTTGGACTATGATGCTCACTTGCCACACCTCTCCCCATGGAAGGTCTTTGGGTAACCAGGGGTAGAGTCGTCTTAGATATCCGAAGACGAAAATTTTTTTACTAAGTCCAAGTTGGCAATTAAAGCCATTCTTCAGAAGGTTCTTATTTGATTTTTTTTCGTTTGCTTGTGATTTTTCCTTTAGTTTCTTTTTTGTTTAGTCTATAGGGGTTATAGGTTTTTTTCTAACTTTTCTTTCTTCCTAAAGGTTTCCATTTTATTTCTTTTTCAACATTACTCTTATAACTTCTTTTTGAATTAATGAATATGAAGAAAGCCAATTTTTTCCAAAAAAATAAAAAAAAAAATAAAATCATAGAAAATATAGGAAAAATAGTAAATCAATTGATAAATGGATTATTGTAGCTGGCCTAAAGCTCAAACTTGAGGTGGGAGAATGTTTTGGCAATGATATGATTCTCACAACTCCATATAGATTTGGGGGGAGTGAGCCCACTCCATTTGCCTCTTTTTGATGCCCTAATCTTCTAAAGAAAAAGCTTATTTACAGTTCTCTAATGATTCCCTAAATACCTAATAAATAAAAAACTTAAAAGCACAGATCCTTTCTGAACTAACAGAAATAAAATAATTCACTCATTATCCATTCCCTCCCACAAGCGTCAGTCAGTGGATGGCTTCGATCCCGCCATCAACCTGGTCTTCGGTTCCTCGAACTCTCGCTTCTCCTTCCTCCTATGCCGACACATCTTCCGGCGCCAAGATTGTCTTGCTCCCGCCTAAAAGATTTAAATACTGCAGAACGCTCACGGCTTCGTCCTCCGAAGATGGCGCATCCACCGGAGAAACCGAAGTCCCTGACCACGTACGGCTCGCGTTCTCCAAGGCCAACGCCTATAGAAAAGGCAAGATGTTTTCTACCCCGCAGGCGCCGGTAAACGCTCCGAAATCCTCCGGGGAATCCGACGTACAGGCCCAAGGAAGTAGCGGCTCCGTGCCGGACGTCCCGATTGCCGTTAAGCTCGCTATGGAGAAGGCCAAGGAGAACAAGAAGAGCATGCAAGCCTCAGTTGAAGAACCGAGAGATCCCGGTAATGTTTTGAGAGTATTACGTTATTTATTCAGTTGCTTTCCGCTTGTAGGCGCAGCAAAGAAGAAGGCATTTAATTGTTTGAAGGTTATGCTAACTAACGAAGTGATTGTTTAGTTTGTTGGAAAAAAATGATGTTTTGGGTTTGGTAGATGCAAGAGGGTTTTAAATTGTATCAATTACTTCTGGATTTTATGAAAGATGACGTGCTGGCACATTCTGAGTGTTGTGATTTGTTGATGTTGCTTTATGTATATTATGTATTTTGATGATTGATTTTGGTAACGGGCATTGTGAGTTGTAGCAGCTTAACTGGCTACTACTTGGGCTTTAGATATATCTTGTCCATAGATGTTGTTTCGGTGTTAAGGGTTGTAATGCTATAGGAGCTGTTTAGCTTGCTAACAACTGCTATTTACTGTTATGCGATGAGCAGTGAACATCATCATTAATGTTATGTGATGAGCAATTATTATCATCATTAATCTTATCCAACTAATTGGGGTTTGCTTTATGAATGCTTAATGTTTGTTTTCCAATTGTACTTATTGAGTGCTACCTAAGGTGTTAAATCTATCAATTGCAAATATTTTTGAACAACTTCAATCCTTACCCCTTCTCCTTCCAAATCTCTTGATACTGCTTTTATTCATCTTCTAATGGTTGCAATTTCTTTCCTTCATTATTGTCTAAATTATTTTCAATTACGTATCTTCAATTTATATTGCTCTAATTATTCCTCTAATTTAATATTTTCTTAATTTATCCTTTCTAATTTTAACATATATTAATCTTAACATTTCTTATTTTACATAGCCTTAGTTAGCTATCATGACATTTTTATCACTTTACATTTGAATCTATATAATATAGTCAACTGGGAGATCGACGATACTGTCGACGACTACGTCGACCGAATCCTTTTCACCTTGACGTCTGCCATCGACGAACTCCACACCTCCGGACAGTGCCGGGTTATTGGACATCCACCAACTTCTTCCCCTCCACCTTACTTTTTATTGGGTAATGCTGTAGGCGTTTTCTTTCTTTTGGTGGCATCTTTAGGTTTTGCTGAAATTATACTCCTGCTAACCCCACCATCAAGAGTGAAAGTGAGGGGAACTCGAGGTGAACTTTCTATTTGTTAAATGGTGGATTTTTATTATTTATGCAGCTAGCGTTATTACAAATTTGTTCTTATTTTAAATTGTCCTGTTAATCTTTCTTGTAACTGTATGTCAAAGCACAACTGCAACTAAGAAATCCTAGACTTATCTTGGTGAAACATTGAGTTTAAAATTAACAAAGCTTAACAACTTGTTATTAATTCCTATGCAATTCTTGTTTCCATATATGTTTCACATCAATTAGTGCATGAGGCTATGGAATTACCCATGTCTACATTTGTATGAGTGGGCCCGTTAGGGATCAATATAACATCAAGAGGTGTCTTTGAATCAGGCACAACGTCTTATAACTGGGCTTAAAATGTGTTGGGATAATATGCATATATTAGAATATCTTAGACTTCGTAATGTTTCACTTCTTTAGCATGATCCTTAACTCATTCTCAACATTAGATGCTTGCATGATCTCCTATGCAAGTTTAGCCTGGGCTTGTGAAGCTTGTGCGCATATAATTGATCTTCATCATTCTTAACATAGGTAAGTGAGGCAGTTTAATTGATGGAGCTAATGAGATTTAAATTTTGCTTCAAGTTAAATGAAAATTAATTGGATAATACAAGTTGCATCAGGATTGTTTTGGAGCCTAGGGCCACAAAAATATGAATGAATATGTTTTCGTGCGAATTTCAGGTTTGTTTTATTCAAGACCTTGAGAAATTAAAACTGAAATTTACAAAATTTGTGCGCTAAAATCTGCTATTGATAGCTTGAAAGGCTTACAAAAATGGAGCATCTTTTATTAAATATATGACATAATTATACATTAAGTACAATTTGTAGATCGTCAATTAAAACAAAAATGATTTTCTGTACTTTTGACAAGGGTATGGAACAAGGGCACTTTCTGATTTCTTAAAATTTGCATGAAACCTTTATATATGTTTTATCAAAACCTAGAGATCATATGAGGAGATCTTTGAAGGCACTGTCTTCCCAGATTTTTTCAAATTAAGCTTTGGAAAGATGATTAAGGCCTACTTATGTTAATATTGCTATACTTCAGTTTTACTTCCCAAATATATGTGTTTTTTTCATTTATGGTCTCGATCAGCTAATGCAAGCCTTTGTATATAAAAAACTGATTTAAAAGAGATTTTGGTGCTATCTGAATGTGAATATAATTTATTAATTTATTTATTGATGTTTCACAGCTATCTAAACATTTTACATTGAACTTCTGATAATATTATTTGTAGGTGAAGAAGACAAGAGTTTAAGGAACTCAAGAAAGGGTTTGGTAGAGAGCAAGTTAAAGAAGAAGGACGAGCTAAAAATTTCCAGCAAGGACTTTTTGGGGCTTAATTTCTCTGAAAAGAAAAATTATAGAGGAAAGCCTCCTGGTTTAGTAACACCAGTGGGTCCCCTTTTGGAAGGTGATGTGCCAGAAGTGGAAATTATTGTTGGGGATGTAAGCAAATTTGAAAGAACACCACAAGCAAGTAGTTCGTCTGAAGTAATCGACAGAACGGGTCTATACAAACCCAAAGTCTCCACATGGGGCGTCTTTCCAAGGCCCAATAACATCTCTAAGACGGTATACTATTGCTACTATTTCAATTTATATTGATAGTAATAGTCATTTACCTTTTTATTTTTCATCAACTAATCAAGGGTACATGAGAAAATACACAGTAGAAGTTTATTTAGCCTTACATAATGTATATTTATATTATGTTCCATATGTGCACCTTTGCGCATAAATGTATGCATTTACAGAAATGCAAATATGCATGCATGTCACCTAACTTATAATGCATATGGATTTCTTTGTGTTTTGGGACTGAGCACATGGGAGAATCATATTTTCTGAAATTTCATGAGTTGTAGTTCACCTATTGGCTATTGGAGGGAAATAATTTGATTAGCACATCCTGACTAATTATTTGATGGATCATGGCAGCATATGTGCAGTATAAAACAAGCTAATATGTTATGAAGTAAGATTTCCTTTCAAATAGCTAGACAAGTACTTTAAACAATTAAAATACAAAGCAATAGGGTTTGATGGAGAAAAAAAATGATAAATTCTATTTATTATTATGCATGCCACGCTATGTTACATATCTAATCTGCCATCAAGCATTTTGTTGAGGACACCCTGAATGAATTTTCCAGTTTGTTTATGTTCTGTAGATTATTCTGTTTTCTCTCTACTGCATATAATACACTTTGCTATATTTTGCAACATTGTTATATAATATCATTGAACTTTCCTTTTTTAGTTTGGAGGTGGAAGAGTTATTGAGGCTGGTGGAATACTTGAAACTCCAGAGGCAAAAGAAGCAAAAGAAAAGCGTAGCAGAGAGTTAATTTCAGCTTATAAAAAAAAGATGGGTTTCACAGTTGATTTAAAAACAAGAGCTGAGTGTGAAAAGGTATCACTCCTTGCAACTTCTTGTTTGTTGAATAGTGTCTGTTATAGCAATGCAGTGATTGTACATATTTTGGGATCACTGTTCTAAAATATCTGTGACGAGTACTGTCATGTTCTTATGAGATTTTAATCTTGCTACACAATTAGAATATCTTCAATTTGAAAATTTTTCCTTGATAAAAAAGTTAGATTCAAAATGATTTTGTTGTGATGATTCTTCATTGTTATCAGAAAAAAACTTTCCTTAAATACACATCTGGATTTTTATTTAATATTCTTGAATGCACGTATTAGTTACAGTTTTAAACTCTATACCAAGCATGATTCACCCCGGGCTTTTTGTCCCTACAATAGCAGAATGAGTACGGCTAATTTTAGGTTTGTTAGTTGTTAGATGACTACCCTAAATCATGTAGTCAATCTACATTGAAATGGTTCACCGTTGTTCCTCCGAAGTACATAAACAATACATAAATTAATGCTTGATTCTATGCTTTCTATGATAATGAACACAGATTTTCGTCACTTTGATTATGGGGATATTAATTCTTTCTTCTTTTCTTTTATTTAAGGCATTGAAGGAAGGTGATGGCTTGATGGACCGGGGACAACTAAGAGGTGCCTTGCCTTACTATGAGATGGTCATGAAAAATTTGATATTTCAGGTAATTAACTCAAAAATTCGTCTGGCTTAAATTTTGTTGCTCATGATCAAGTAATTGCAATTAGGATTCGAATCTCAATATGCATGCCATGGTTAAGCTACATTTGGCCCTATAAATAACCAAAAAACAACTGTGGTTTGAAAAAAAAATTGACTGTGCATGGTAAAAAATTCAGATGCTTTGATCATGTATAGAAGCAAATATTAATGCAACAATTTTTCTTTCATTATCATTGTTCTAAGTTGCAACTAGTTGTGTTAATTTTATGAATGTTTCTTCTGTATTCATTCCAGTTAATTACTGTATATATTGTCAACAATAATTCTTGTAAAACTTTTGTTAAAGCCCTTATCCTTTGCTTTGCCATTTTGCTTCATTCTCTTTTCATGATAATTTTATCCCCATGCCTTTTTAATGCTTTTCTATTCCTTTTATATATTCCTATTCACCTAAGTCTATTCTCAACTTTATTTTCGCAGTTTGATGTGGATCTAGAAGTTCATAGTTATCATCAAAAATATAATTAAGCTGGTTGTGTTGTATCCGTTCTCATGTTTTTGAATTTTTTAATTTGATCTTTTATTTGTAAATAGGTTAGATGAGTCAGTCAGAGTTTCTATTAAACTTTTAATTTGCAATAAGTGACAATCATATATATGATGGTTGCGCTCATGGTATTTTCTATCAATAAAACCTTTTTGTTGGTTGTGTTTGGATTCCATTGTTTTTGTCAGTGGCGGAGTAGAAATTTTATTCAGGGGGGGCTAAATTAAAATAATTTTGTTTGTTGTCTCATTACCGGGGGGTCTCCGTTTGGAAGCAAGAGAGGAGCGAAAGATATTTAAATGAGTTTTACTCAACATTCTTTAAAATATTTTTATTTCAGCTAATTTAAGTAAAAAAAATCAATTATATGGTTCTTCAACCAATCACCACCAAGGAAGGAGAACAAGGAAGAGCAAAGGTTCACCTCATCAACTGTATATTTTTATATTGTTGACCCTAATACTAGTGTCGGGATCGAGTCGACCGCGCAAGGTGGGTTTCAAAAGCGAAAGAGTTTGAAATCGTGCAAAAACTCAACCGACGCGTGTCGACCGAAAATCCAAAATCGTCGAGATGACATCCGTTCGCAAAACGGACAGCGCCGATGCGTCCGGAGTAACAGAAACAGCTAAGATCGACACCCATATTGATAGGGGTCGACGGTTGGCGAAAATTTAAATTTTGGGCGTGCGAATCGAGGCGACGATGTGTGCGAGCAGCGACACGTTGACCAACTCGATGCAAGATTAAAAATTTATTTTTATTTTTGTGTAATATAATTAAAAAAAAATTAGAAAGAGGGAGAGAAAGAGATTTTAAATAAAAATAGAATTTTTCTAAATAAAAAAAAAATCCCAAAAATACCTAAACTACCCCTCACTTAGACCCTCAATCCCTCATATCTCCTAACCGCCCCCCTCTCCTCATCTCACAATCATTTTCACGCAAGGAAGCCACCGAACTCCCTCTCCCTCTCGGTTTCCACCGCCGGCCTCTCTTCTCCCTCCAAGCAAGCTAATCTCTCATTCTCCTTCTTCTTCTTCTTCTTCTTCCTCCATTCTTCTTCTCCCTCTTCTTCTTCCTTCCTTCTTCTTCTTCTCTCCCATTTTTCTTTCTACTTCATCTTCCTTCCATATTTATCATCATTTCTTTTCATTTTCTTCCTCTCCTCTCTTCCCTTTCCTCACTTCATCTTCTTCTTCTTCCTCCAGCCTCATTTTCTCTAAACCTACACCAACCCTAAACCCTAATTTTTTATATCTCTACATCCATCCCATAAACCACCCACCACCCTTCACAAAAAATATTTCCCTACACCTTCTACACCCTCCCAATAAAAAAAAATCCATCATCCCTCACTCTCTCTCTAACCTAGAGATAGAAAATTTTCTATCTCTAGAATGAGAGTGAAATCTCTTCATGGATCCATTTTCACCCCAAGCATCTCTCCTCTCCACCATGCCTCCAAATTTCTTTCCTAAAGAGGGAAAAAAATTTCTCTTCTCACTTTCTCTCTAAAAAAATTAGAGAAAGAGAGATTTTCTCTCTCTAACCTCACTCCCCCAATCTCCAACACACCCTAAGCCTCTTCTACTAAAAAGCTCCATCAAATCCTCTCTTTTCCTCTCTCTCTAGAAAGAGAGATCTCTTCCTCTTTTTCTCTCTGTACTCTTTGTTTTAAATAAAAAATGACATATATGATTAATTTTATTGCACAAATAATAATAAAAAAATTTAAAACATGCATCGCAGGTTTCCCACCGTCGCCGCCATTCGTCATTGCCACCTCGATTACTGCAGACCTAAGGTAAAAAGCCCTACACTAGTATTTTACATTTCTATGCATGAAATAAGTACTCATGACCGCTTTTGTTAGCGAGCGAAGAAACTTAAGTACCCGTGACGCTCTTATTAGCGAGCGCAGAAATTCGTATGCATGAAATTTAAGTACCTATGACCGATTTTTTTAGCGAGCGGGGAAATTTGTTATTTGTAAATTTTTTTTTTAATTAAGTACCCGTCACTGCTTTTAGGCGGAAAAAATGCTATGCTTTAAATATGTGCTTAAAGACCCCCGTGACCGCTTTTGTTAGCGAGCGAGGATTGGAACTGTGGCCGCGGTGTCACCTGACACCTATCGTGACTGCCTTTCTTGGCAGGCGGGAAGGCTTTACACCTCCGATGCAACCCCTATGCGGGGACGACGTCGGAGTAGTGCCGAAACTTTCAGCAAAACCCGTGACTTAAAAAATTTCAAAGAAAATCAAAATCCACCTAAAAGTTTTAAGTCAACAAAAAAAAAAAAAACATGACACCCTAGGCTCCCAACACTAAAAATAAATACAGAAGGAAATTCATATCATAATATGATGCAACTTACACCAAATTCGTAGGGGAATCAGTTGTCACCAGCAAGTAGGAACCAAATCTTTTCCTCCAAACTCTTGACTTGCGTACACCTAAACCCCGTAGCAACACTCATCACTAAAGCTCTTTGCAGAAATGAAATGTGAAGGAATGAGCTTAGCCTCCTTTATATTTATAATGTTGGATTCACATTACTCGCGGGCCCCACTAGCCTAGGATCCACTTGCTACAAGATAGTGAAGGTACATCTGTGGGCCCCACCAGCCTAGGATCATTTGCTAAAGGACGGAGAAGGTACACATGCGGGCCCATCTACTTAGGATCCTAAGATGCCATTTCGAGGCTCTTGTATTGGATTTCTAGAGTATTCACTAGCAGGTGAAACACGAACGTAAATACGAACGTAAATACGGAAGTAAATACGAGTTTAAATACAATGAATACGGCTGGTAATTATCTTAAAAGAAGGGGGTAAAAGTAAAAGTACAACAACAACAACATCAAGCCTTTATCCCACTACGTGGGGTCGGCTACATGAATCCTTTTTCTCCATTGTGTCCTATTAAAAGTCAAATTCTCGTTTAAATCTAATAAAGAAAGGTCATTCCTAATATTTTCTAACCAAGTCTTTTTAGGTCTACCTCTACCTTTCTTAACATAAGTCAAATCTAATGCCTCTACTCTCATAACCGGGTCATCGGAAGGCCGCCGTTTTATGTGACCAAACCATCTAAGGCGACTCTCTCTAATCTTATCTTCTACTGGAGCTACTCCAACCTTTTCACGTATATGCTCATTTCGTATCCTATCTCTAAGGGTAAAGCCACTCATCCACCTGAGCATCCTCATCTCTGCCACACTTAACTTAGTATTATGCTTCTCTTTTAATGGCCAACATTCGGCACCATAAAGCATTGCAGGCCTCACTACCATCTTATAGAATTTTCCCTTAAGTTTGAGGGGTACATTTCTATCACATAACAAGCCCGATGCATTCCTCCACTTCAACCATCCAACTTGAATTCTGTTGATAATATCCCCATCTATTTCACCATCACTCTGAACAATAGATCCAAGATATCTAAAACGTGTACTCTTATTAATGACTTGATCGCCCAAAGTCACAATCCCCTCACTAGGTCTATTACTACTAAAATTACACTCCATATATTCCGTTTTAGATCTACTCAAGCGAAAACCTTTAGACTCTAAGGTTGACCTCCATAATTCAAGTTTACCTTCAACTCCCTCTCTAGTCTTATCAATAAGAAGAATATCATCAGCAAAAAGCATACACCAAGGTACATCCTCTTGCAAATGTCTATTGAGAACATCCATGACTAAAGCAAAAGGATATGGGCTTAAGGCTGATCCTTGATGTAACCCAACCGAAATAGGGAAATACTTGGTCAATCCACCTTGTGTTTGAACACAAGTAATAGCTCCTGCATACATATCTTTAATGATGAGTAGATCTAAAACGTAAATTATTTTTCCTACGAGATGTTTTTGTGATCATCATAAACACGTAGGAATCCTCGCACATCCCCGATAATTTTCTGATTGAACCCCTTGTTATAAAAAAATGTGTCCGTCATATTGCAAGTCACGGGTGCTTTAACTAGCGTGCGTGCCAGCTGTTAAAGTTATGCGGCTCTTACAACCCGTGAACATGTCTTCAAAAAGAAACAAAATAGCGTACTTTTATGTGTCACGGGATGTACGAGCCCTAATTAAAGTAGGCACATCACGCAAAACCACTGAAAAGTGTGTCGCTACGGCGGAAGAATCTAATAGGTGATATGTGATGAACTCAAGCATACAAAATATAATAATCAATAAGTGCAAATATCTGCGGGGTTGTAGGCGACCCTTTATGTGTGCAAAATGTCATATATGAAAAAAAAATTATATGAGTACAATGAATGTGAGCACTTACGATCTGTTGAGGAAGACTCTTCATACATCCAATTTATTGACCACAAACAAAATGTCAAATAATTATGACGAATGCAAATACTACGAATTGTCGTAAGGGACCTGTCATGCCCTCAGAGTGCTATCCTCAAACAAATAAAAAAGACCTTCAACAAGAGAAAGCTCATACGAGCAAAAACAGGAAATTAGTTAGTGCACTACAATGCCCCCCTAAAAAAAATAACAAGTAGTGCACGACAGTCTACCTGTACAAAGCAGCAAACAATTCAATCCACAAGCTGCTACAACCCACCACCGGATCTGCAAACTCGTACAAGCAGATAGAAGGCGTACATAATCTCTCAAGAAGACAGAAGGTGTACATAATCTCTCAAGCAGACTGAAGGCGTATATAATCTACACAATATTTTATTTGAGAGATTATGTATGCCTTATGTTTGCTTGTACGAGTGTTGTAGATCCTGTGACGGGTTGCAGTAGCTTGTGGATTGAATTGTTTGCTGCTTTGTACAGGTAGACTGTCGCGCACTACTTGTTATTTTCTGTAGGGGCATTGTAGTGCACTAACTAATCTCCTGCTTTTGCTCGTAGGAGCTTTCCCTTGTTGAAGGTCTTCTTTATTTGTTTGAGGGTAGCACTCTGAGGGCATGACATGTCCCTTACGACAGTTCGTAGTATTTGATTCGCCATAGTTATTTTACATTTTGCTTGTGGTCAATACATTGGATGTATGAAGAGTCTTCCTCAGCAGATCGTAAGTGCTCACATTCGTTGTACTCATATAATTGTTTTTGCATATATGACATTTTGCACACATGACGGGTCTCCTACAACCCCGCAAAAATTTGCACTTATTGATTATTATATTTTGTATGCTTGAGTTCATCACATATCACCTATTAGATTCTTCCACCCGTAGGTGACACTTTTCAGTGGTTTTGCGTGATGTGCCTACTTTAATTAGGGGTCGTACATCTCGTGACACATAAGAGTGCGCTATTTTGTTTCTTTTTGAAGACATGTTCACGGGCTGTACGAGCCGTCTAACTTTAACAGCTGCGCGCACGCTAGTTAGAGCACCCGTGACTTGTAATATGACGGACATATTTTTTTATCACAAGGGGTTCAATCAGAAAATTATTTGGGATATGCGAGGATTCCTACGTGTTTACGATGATCACAAAAATATCTCGTAGGAAAGGTAATTTTTTTTATACTTTTACTTATACCCCCTCTTTTAAGATAATTACCAGCCGTATGCACTTGTATTTAAACTCGTATTTACTTTCGTATTTACGTTCGTGTTTCACCTGCTAGTGAATACTCTACGAATCCAATGACAGAGCCTCGAAATGGCATCTTAGGATCCTAAGTAGATGGGGCCCGCAGGTGTACATTCTCCGTCCTTTAACAAAGGATCCTAGGCTGGTAGGGCCCACAGGTGTATCTTCCATGTTTTGTAGCAAGGGGATCCTAGGCTAGTGGGGCCCGCGAATAATGTGAATCTAACATTATAAATATGAAGGAGGCTAAGCTCATTCCTTCACATTTCATTTCTGCAAAGAGCTTTAGTGAGGAGTGTTGCTACGGGGTTTAAGTGTGCGCAAGTCAATAGTTAGGAGGAAAAGATTTGTTCCTACTTGCTGGTGACAACTGATTCCCCTACGAATTTGGTGTAAGTTGCATCATATTATGATATGAATTTCTTTTTGTATTTGTTTTTAGTGTTGGGAGCCTAGGGTGTCGTGTACTTTTTTTTGTTGACTTAAAACTTTTAGGTGGATTTTGATTTTCTTTGAAATTTTCTAAGTCATGGGTTTTGCTGAAAGTTTTGACAGTACTCCGGTGTCGTCCCCGCATAGGGGGCTGCATCGGAGGTGTAAAGCCTTCCCGCCTGCCAAGAAAGGCAGTCACGATAGGTGTCAGGTGACATCACGGCCACAGTTCCAATCCCCGCTCGCTAACAAAAGCGGTCACGGGGTCTTTAAGCACATATTTAAAACATAGCATTTTTCCCGTCTAAAAGCAGTGACGGGTACTTAATTAAATAAATTTTTTCTACAAATAACAAATTTTCCTGCTCGCTAAAAAAAGCGGTCACGGGTACTTAAGTTTCATGTATACGAATTTCCCTGCTCGCTAATAAGAGCGTCACGGGTACTTAAGTTTCCTCGCTCGCTAATAAAAGCGGTCACGAGTACTTATTTCATGCATAGAAATATAAAATACTAGTGTCGGGCTTTTTACCTTGGGTCTGCAATAATCGAGGCGGCAACAGCGAATGGCGGCGATAGTGGGAATTCTGCGATGCACAATTTAAATTTTTTTTATTATTATTTGTGCAATGAAATTAATCATATATGCAATTTTTTATTTAAAACAAAAAGAGTAAAGAGAGAAAAAGCGGAACAGAGCTCTCTTTCTAGAGAGAGAAAAAGAGGGAAAGAGAGGGACAGAGAGGATTTGATGGGGCTTTTTGGTGGAAGAGGTTTAGGGTGTGTAGGAGATTGGGGGAGTGAGGTTAGAGAGAGAAAAGATCTCTTTTTCTAATTTTTGGAGAGAGAGAGAGAAGGGAAATTTTTTTCTCTCTAGGAAAGGAATTTTGAGGCATGGTGGAGATGAGAGATGCTTTGGGTGAAAATGGAGCCATACATGAAGAGATTTCATTCTCATTCTTGAGAGAAAATTTTCTCTCTCTAGGTTAGAGAGAGAAAGTGAGGGATGATTGATTTTTTTTATTGGGAGGGTGTAGATGTAGATAAATATTTTTTGTGAAGGGTGGTGGGTGGTTTATGGGATGGATGTAGAGATATGAAAAATTAGGGTTTAGGGTTGGTGTATGTTTAGAGAAAATGAGGTTGGAGGAAGAAGAAGAAGAAGGAGAGGAAAGGGAAGAGAGGAGAGGAAGAAAATGAAAATAAATGATGAGAAATATGGAAGGAAGATGAAGTAGAAAGAAAAATGAGAGAGAAGAAGAAGAAGGAAGAAGAAGAAGAGGGAGAAGAAGAATGGAGGAAGAAGGAGGAGAATGAGAGATTACCTTGCTTGGAGGGAGAAGAGAGGCCGGCGGTGGAAATCGAGAGGGAGAGGGAGTTCGGCGGCTTCCTTGTGTGAAAATGATAGTGAGATGAGAAGAGGGGGTGGTTAGGAGATATGAGGGATTGAGGGTTTAAGTGAGGGGTAGTTTAGGTATTTTTGGGATTTTTTTTATTTAGAAAAATTATATTTTTATTTAAAATCTCTTTCTCTCCCTTTTTATAATTTTTTAATTATATTGCACAAAAATAAAAATAAAATTTTAATCTTGCATCGAGTTGGTCGTCGTGTTGCCACTCGCACACATCGTCACCTCGATTCACGCGCCCATAATTTAAATTTTTCGGACCGTCGACCCCCATCAATATGGGTGTCGATCTTAGCTGTTTCCGTTGCTCCAGACTCGTCGGCGCTGTCCGTTTCGCGAACGGAGGTCATCTCGACGATTTTGGGTTTTCAGTCGACACACGTCGGGTGAGTTTTTGCACGATTTCAAACTCGTTCGCTTTTGAAACCCACCTTGCGTGGTCGACTCGATCCCGACACTAGTATTAGGGTCAATAATATAAAAATGTACAGTTGATGAGGTGAACCTTTGCTCTTACTTGTTCTTCTTCCTTGGTGGTGATTGGTTGAAGAACCATATAATTGAATTTTTTTTTAGGGGGGGCACGTGCCCCCCTTGGCCCCTTGGCCCCCCTCCCTCCGCCACTGGTTGTTGCTATGTTAGAATATTCATAATTTGATAGTGATATTACAGTGTTGTAAAGGATGTGTTTGGAGTATCAAAAGAAAAAGCTCATAATAGTAAAAATAGTTGATGGTGAAATCAAAATGCGCAATAAAATATAAAAAATAAAAACTTTATTATAGAAATTGATTTAGATGTAAAAACTCGGAAAATTGGGAAAGATATAAAGAGGCCCATAAGGTGTCTAAGAAAGTAATATGTGATGCAAAAAAATTAGCTTTTAATGATTTATATAATATATTAGATATTAAGGAGGGTGAAAGATATATGTATAAGTTTGCCAAGCAAAAAAAAAAAGGAGAATGATTTAGTTCAAGTGAAGTGCATTAATGATGAAGATCAAAATATGCTTTTATTAGAAGAGAATATTCAATAAAGGTGGATGAAAATTTTTGATAAGTTTTTCAATGAAAATTGTGAGAATACGATTGGACTTTAGTAACCTTACTACCTTAGTCATATGATCTACTTTCCTGAAAGTGCCTAATCTAAAGTTATAATTTCATTTCTTTTTTTTAGTAAAATGTAATTTATTTGTGTGATATAGATAATAAATGAAGATGATGTTTGTCACGACTCGGCCCAACTAGCCCGAATTAACGGGGCGGGAGCAGACGATCGTACGGAGAGCACTTATTTCATATCATAAAAAATTTCATTTCACAATTGACATAAACATAAATATCATACAATAATAATATAAGAAAGAGCCACTAAACATCCAAATTGAAATATCCCAAATACATCAAAATATAAAATCACTTAAAACATAAACTAAATACATTAACTGACTGCACAATATATCAACTGACACAATTCATAATAGAAATATAAAAACATGACATCCTGGGATCCTCTACGACGGTAGATAAACTGTCATTTTGCCATCACTTTTTATCAGTTTCTCCTGAAAAATATTCCTAAAAGCAGGGTGAGCGAATGCTCAGCATGTAACAAGCATTTATCATAAATTCATGAAATAATAAAAAATAAGATATTTAAAACAAATAAAGGATCATATTAGACATTTGATAGACACGTGTTTTAAGACATTTTCATAGCCAATTTTCTTGAACCTTTTTCCTTAAACATTTTCCTTTATTTTTCATAAACTTTTTCTTTCTTTATAACCTTTCATTAAATGCATAAAATACATAATCATAATATATAAAACACCCGTCCTGGAAGTACCAGAGTTTTGTACTGATCATGTACACAGTCAAGTTTTAGCCATTCTTTTATCATATGGCTCCGAAGAACCCCTTTACCATTGACTCATTTACCATTGGCTCCGAAGAACTCCTTAACCATTGGCTCTGAAGAACCTCTTTACTATTTGGTACTCCGGATCATCATGCACATGCAAATCATAATATATTTTATAGGGCTTAATTCAATCAAAGATTCATATAAATTGCATAACTATTTCATGCTTAACTGTTCTCATGTATACTTAAATTTTAGTTAAATAATGTTCTATCACATTTAATCTAAAAAATTTAACAATTAATATAACAATAAACATAAATACAACATTTAACATTTCTTGAATAAAAATAAATGCAGATAATTATAACATGTGAAATTTGCATTAAAAAAAAATTTTAAAACATAAAATTTATTTTAAATGCAAGTACCTACCTTAACAATTGCAAAGCAAACTTCTATGACGTACGACGTCACTCAGACACTTGTCATCCCCTTAATCCACACCTAAGTAATTACAATCAGACTAAACATAAATCATAGAATATTTTCAATAATTATTTTAATTAAATTCTATTTTTGGATTTATTAAAAATCCAATTTTTAGGAAATCTAAAATCTCCTAATTCTCTTATAGATGCATTTTAAAACTTTCTCATTATTAATTTAATAATTAGGGCTTAATATTTTCGGATTAATTTAATATGAAAAATAAGAAAAATGCAAATTCTTAAAAAACTCAAAATTTCATTTTAGAAACATTCCTAGGACCCATAGTAAACATTTTTGTGAAATCTCTTTAAGGAATTTCAATTTTTATGAAAAACTCTAATTTTTAAATTTCAAAAAAATTTGTATAAAATCTCCTTTCTAGGTTTAGAAACATCCCTCCTACCTTCTCTAACAATTTTCAAAAGAAATTTTGGAGTTTTTCATAATCCCTAGATTTTTCTTTTCCAAAAATCTAGAGAAAAAGAAGGAATTTCTTGCTTAGAAACTCACCTTAGTCTTCCCTTAGCCTTCCTTTACGTTTTCCCTCAAATTTCTTCGCCGGAAAAGTCGCTGGAGCCGCCGCCCGTCGCCCTTCTCCCATCCGCCTTTTCCCCGCTAGTTTCGGCCGCACGAAACAATGGGGACCGATTGAACCCTTAAGAGGGAGGAGTTAAAGTTGTTTGCATAAAGTCTAAATTGCCCTTCAAAGACTAAATTTCGCTTTAATAATTATTAAGGGTAGTTTGGGTATTATGAAACTTCTAACATTTTTAACTTTCAATTTAAGCGAAATTGAATATAGGTTATTTATATCAATTTGGTCGGAATTTCGCGTAAAATTTTATAAAATTAATTTCATCAAATTTTGACAACTTTGAAATTTCACTTAAATTTCGTTGTGTGCATCAAGATGTGTGTAACAATTGCAATCGTCGATTTCGGGTTTTACAATGTTATAGATGCTATTTTAGAACTTGTTTACTTATTTGTGTGTATGCTCGTGTTTTTGTGTGTGAGTTTTTTTTTTAATTGGTAACTATTGTTTAATCATGGTAATTATGAAGCATATCTTAAGAAAGTACTACAAAGAAAAAATAGAGATGAGCATGGGATGTTGAAGTTAATAATACTTGCCATCTCATACAACTCTTGTAAGAACGAAGGTGATACATAAGAGTGTGCAAATTATAGAGAAATTAAGTTAATGTGTTAAAATTATGAGAGGGTAATTGAGCATATGTTATGACATGTTACTAGTGTTTCTCAAAATCATTTTAGATTCATGCAGAGTAGGTCATCCATGGAAGCTATATATTTGTTGAGAGGTTTGATGGAGAAGTATAGAGAGAGTAAGAAGGATCTACATATGATATTTATTGATTTAGAGTAAGTATATGGTAAAATTTCAAGGGAAAAAAAAAAGAGTTAATAATACTTATATTCAAGTCATTAAGGATATGCATGTAGGATTTGTTACTTTTGTTCAAATACAAGGTGGTTTGACTAAGTATTTTCTTAATTCGTTTGGATTACATCAAGGATTAGCTTTAAGCCCATATCTTTGTGCTTTAGGCATGAATGTTCTTACTAGATATTTGCAAGAGGATGTACCTTGGTGTATGCTTTTTGTTGATGATATTCTTGTTATTGATAAGATTTGAGAGGGAGTTGATGAAAAAATTAAATTATGGAGGTAAACCTTAGAGTCTAAAGGTTTTCATTTGAGTAGATATAACTGAATACATGGAGAATAATTTTAGTAGTAATAGATCTAGTAATGGAATTGTTACATTGGGTAGAAATCATTAAAAAGTGTGCACGTTTTAGATACTTAAGTCTATTGTTCAAAGTGATGATGAAATAGATGGCAGTGAGATCTGCAATGCTTTATGACGCAAAATGTTGGTCCGTAAAAGAGAAGTATACAATTTAGTTAAATGTTACAGAGTTGACGATGCTCAGGAATGGGTATATGCATGAAAATGCTTGTGTAGCTCCAGTGGTAGGTAAAATTAGAGATGGTCACCTACTCATCTTTAGGTGGTTTGGTAACATGAAATGTCGGCCTTGCCTTCCGATGATTTTATTAGGAGAGTATATATATTAGATCTAACCTATATTAAAAAAGGTTGAGGTAAACCTAAAATGATATATTTTTATTAGATTTAAATGAGAATTTGAGATAATGGAGAAAAAAGATTCATTACTCTACGTAGTTGGATAAATGCTTGTTGTTGTTGATCTTATTTCAAATGATAAGGCTGTCTGGCTTTCAACAAATAAAAAGAAGCATAGAAATAGTCAAACTAAAAAAACAATGCAGGCCCATAACAATTTACATAGATTACTAGTGGCATAACATAAATAATAAAAAATAAACATGCCAAGTATGACACCACAAAAGTGATAACCGGTATCAATTTTATTTGTCTTCTGTCTCCCTTCCATCATTAATCCTAGCATAATCTATACAGTTAGCATTGAATCTATGTCCATTAATTATCTATCATTCCCTTTAAAATTCATTCTATATAAAGAATGCAAGCTTGATCTCTTTTAAACTTTTTCTTTATGTTTCCTTGCCCTTAAGCTTTTGATTCATTTTATGCTGGCCTGATTTCCCTTGTGATTAGTAGCATCTCTAGCTAAGTCATGCCCTTTTAATCTGAATGATTGTGAATCACTCTTGAATTATGTTCCAGCCAATATTTGTTTTTAGCTCACCACAACTCAGTCAAAAATTTTGGTGTATCACTTTGTGTCATTTTATCCAACCCATGTTCACTTTTGATTATTAAGGGGTTGGATTAAGGCATGTTGCTACTAGGGAATTGTATTGGAAAAAAGCAATTCGAATCTGTTATATGATTTTTGACACAAGTTTTTTGTTTAATTGTCGAGCTAATATCAAAATTCAATCTTTCTTATTTGGACATGAACTAGAGATAATATTTTTGTTGTAAAGCATTTATTACCCATTATTAGGCTTGAAATTATCTTTTTGTTTATTAAATGCTTTTATTAGGGAAAGCATTTCGAGAAACTTATGTGCCAAATAATATGAACTGCACGATATTTTCCTTTGCATGTTTATATAATGTGGTTAAATGTCATGATTTTAGGCCTGGAATATAATATTTAAGGCCTGGAATCGTTTTCTTTAATTGTTTTTTTTTGGTAGTCTGTCATATGTGAGATGAAACTAAGGCTTCGTTTGGGACGGCTTTCTTTCTTCTTTTTAAAGCAGCTTTCTAAACATAAAAATTTTGTATTAGAAAGCTGCTTTAAGAAGCATAAAGAAAGCCATCCCAAACGAAGTGTAAATTCACCCATCGGCAGTGTTGAGGCTGTTGCAAACATAAACTTGGAGAGTGAGTAGCCATTTTGAGACTAAGAATTTAGGTCTTTATTATTCTCCAAGCCAGCTTCTGACCACTTTTATTCTAGTTATAATGATGGCTTTTTCAGAGTGAACTGCATGGGTTGGCTGCTTTGCAATGGTCTATTTGTCAAGATTCTCTTAGCAGGTATGTGTTTCTTGTAACTAAATCACTACTTGAGTAGTTGTTCTTGCTATTGCTTATCTTTTAGAAAGGTAGTCCTATTTCTTCCTATGACGCTGCCTTTTTTCTTCATAGTGATAGAGCATTTATTTGCCGAACTCTAGCAAATGGCATGGTTAAATGATGCTTCTATATTGCTTCTAAGATCATAAAAACATGACCATCGGCCCAACGAGTTGAAATTTGAGTCTCAAATTATTTTTTTTGTCTTGAAGTAATTCCATTGATTCTTTTAGATTGAATTCATAGCCTGACGCTGAAGCTGGGTCATGATTTTTTTATATTAAATGTTTGCTGCGTTCAACTATTTGGTCAACTATTTTTAGGTTCTCTGGAAGGTTTTTAATGCAGTTGAGGACTATTACCTTATGATATCATACTGATTGTGTTTCAAATTTGAGAAGATTGATTCAGTTCCTTAATTTTTTTCTGTTCTTTGCTAGGCTTAAACTGTGGATGGCAGGGTGCATAGAAAAAGGAAAAAAAAAATCTAATTAAAGACGTTTGAGACAGCTGATATCTTTTTGTTTTCTGAAGCTCTCTGTTAGTTGGGAAGCTTTTTTATTTATTTATTTATTTTTGTGAGGACGTTTGAGAATAAATAAATTTTTTTTTTTGCTTATGGGCTTTTAATTCAAAAAAACTTTTAAGAACTATTGTAGCACATTGCTTTCGTCTTGATCTAATTTACAGAAATTCTTGGTAGGCCAAATGAGGCGAGAATCATGTATGAAAAACTTAAGTCTCATCCGAATGCTGAAATAAGCAAGAAAGCTAGGCAATTCGTGTTTAGTTTTCAGGTAAAGAATTTATTCACTTTGCCATAATGAAATACCCAGAAGAGGAAATTTATCAAGAGGCTTTCCTGTGGTAATATATTACTGCAAGGTACATTTCAATTTACCTTTTTATTGTACTTCAGGCTATGGAAATGATGAAGGTGAAAGACACATCCCTCCCAAGAAAAACAGGCTATGAGGATTACTTCGAAGCATTTGTAGAAGACAAAAAGGCAAATTACATTGCTTCATCTGAGAAGGATGAGAGAGTATTAGAGCAAGTTTTACCATATCTTATATTCCTTTTATCTCCGATGCTTGTTATTCTTTTTGCTGTTGTCAAAAACTCTTTTTAGTTAAAAAAAACTAATCTGTGATATATGCAGGGTGGCATATTTAACCAATGTTTCATGCTTGGTTGATGCATAGTGAAATAATCTATTTCTATAGTTCTCTATGAAAAGAAGTCGGTGTGTGTACTGAGCTTGTCTTACATGTCCTTTGACTAGGTCCCACAGTTGAACCCTCCAACTTGTCCAACCCTAACCCAGTTGGTGTTTTGGTTTGTTAGTTGGTTGTAATTTCATTTGAGGTTTTTTTTTTTTAAATTTTAATAAGAATATAATAAATTATTCATGGCAAGTTAGCTGCATGTTATTACGAAGTTTATGAAAAAAAATTCACGAAAGGAGCATGTACGTGAAAAGGTTGGAGTAGCTCTAGTGGAAGATAAGATTAGAGATAGTCGCCTTAGATGGTTTGGTCACATTAAACGGAGATCTTCCGATGGCCCGGTTAGGAAAATTGAGGTATTAGATTTGACTTATGTTAAGAAAGGTAGAGGTAGATCTAAAAAGACTTGGTTAGAAAAGATTAGAAATGATCTTTCTTTATTAGATTTAAATGAGAAATTGACTTTTAACCGGACACAATGGTGAAAAAGGATTCATTTAGCCAACCCGACATAGTGGGACAAAGGCTTGATGTTGTTTTTGTTGTTGTTGTCGTCGTCGTCTTCTTGTAAGCTTGTAGTTGGTAGATAGTCTCGTTCAGGTTCTTCAGGTAGAAGTGACCACCGACCATAACGCAACCATTTCTAACTACAGGTCAATAATAAATTTGAGCAGAGACTTTCTCCAATGCTTTATGGGGTCAATTTTGGTCACTTTCAGGTTGAAGAAATCCGGAGCCACAGCCCTGCCTTTTTAGTATATAGATAGATTTACTGGACCTAGAAACGGCCTGCTTATTAAACTATTTGGCTCGACATCTACCAGATGACTATTTGACTAGTCTGCCAAAATTTTGAGTCAACTGTTGGTTGAGGACTGGTTATGATTGACACGTCAAGTTGATCTGGTTTGAGTTAGATAACAAAAGATTGCGACAATGGGCTTTATAGTTTATGGAGGGCAGTGATAGAGGATGAAGAAGTGAAATCATGTTTTGGGGCTTAAATTTTTAAGCATTCTATATTTGGACACTTGAATATTTGATTGACCGACCAAATCAAACTTCTATCAGATGTCCAAAGCTCTTCCTAGTACTGAGATTTGTTGTTCAGAACCCCTCCTAAAGTCATCTTGGCTGGGGTTCTGCTAATCAAAGCTAAAATAAGGCCATCCTCATTAACATAGTCAACTTTTAGGTGCTCCTTAAATTTTGTCCTTGAATCAGGGATCTGCTATGATGCATACATACGACATGACGACACGGATATGATATGACATGGACACGAGACATGTCAATTATTGAAAATATAGGACACAGACATGGGTTGGATACGGTATTATAATTTTTATATTTTAAAAATAGTGTATAAAAATTGAATAAGTATAATATTAAAAATAATTTATAATTAATAAATCATTTAACTAGAATTTATGCCTAAAATGATTAATATTAGGATGTCGACGAGAGTCGGGTGTCAATACCATGTATCAGGCATCGAGAGAAGAGATGACAATGTTGTCAAGTGTCGGACATTGATGTTATGCAGTAAGTATCGGGCGCCGATGTCAAAAGAGTGTTTGTTGTCGATGTTGAGGAGGCGTTGGTCATCGATGTTAAGACGATGTCAGACAAAATAAGCTGTCAAGTTGTGGCTGTTGAAATTGCTAGCGTCCAGCATCAATGTGAAGACAATGTTAGACTTTGATGTTGGATGGTTTTGAAATGTGAATGTTGTAACGACATTAGACGTCACTTTTGAGATGACATAGGGCATTCTTGTGAAACCAAAGTTGCGACCTGTCATAGGGAAATGAAAATGAGAATATTCAATGAATGGGGCATTTGAGTGTGTTGTGGATAGAAAATAAGAAATTTTGTTTTCATATTTTAAATAAACAAAAATTTTAAATGCAAGAAATTATATTTTTAAAAAATTTCATAAAATATTTAAGGTGCATATTTATATATATATAATATTTAAGACATGCGTGTTCAATTTATATTTAATACTTTTTTAAACAAACACGTTTTCGGTCTGTCCAACACGTGTCAAACGTGTGTAGTGTCGGATATGTGTCGGACACTGCACGTCTCTTTAAGGAGAAGTATCGGTGCATCATATAGGAGATCTGCTGTTGGTATTTTACTTCAAAGGTCTAGCCAAGTTGTCATTTAACCTTGAGGACAAGCCATATTTTGGTTGTTATATACTGCTTTATGAAGTTCGAAGCAGCGGTTCCTTTCTGTGAACTTCGATTGTAATAGATAAATCGAATTGCTGAAGAACAGGAAAAACAACCTTATTTTGGATCTGTAAATTGACAATTCATATTATTCATCTCTTTGCAGAGCTAATAAACATATATTCTATGCAGAAATATCATCATGAAGGGAACTTTGGTTGCCTATACAGAAACTTTTCAGGTTCCATGCTTGTTGTTCTATTGCCCCTTATAATTTCTTTGCATCTAAATTTCTAATTTTGCGAGTATGATGTACAAACTAGTCTAATGGAGAAGCCATTTTCGATCTTTCCTCTTCCTGCTTCTACAACTGAATCTATTGTACCCAAGTAAACTCAGCATGAATTTCATCTCATGATTTTGTTTTAGTTATTTTCTTGGGTCAATTTCTTTATGCAGATTCCATGTTAGAACACTTTTTAAGGTAAAGTAATGGGTGATCACTAAACAACCGGCCTTGCAAGACATAATATTCTTTTGTAAACTTGCAGTTCAATAAACGCTTAAACGTTGATGCAGAACTTTTCACAATACCTTACACGATGAGGATGACAAACTTCTGTAGTAAACTTTGAGAACAAAATTTTTATTTTCGAAAGCCATTCATCACTAAGGTTAGATATATCTTCTTCTTCTCACATGCCCATCAAGGGACCTTAATCAAGTGGTTAGTATCTCTCCACTCTTCCTCCTAAAGGAGTCTCTCAGAGGAGAAATTATTCTGAGTGGAGGCCGGACGCAACTCTATGTCCGGAGGCAAATCAGGTGCAGCCACGTCAGCGGAACCGAGCGGTATCGAGCAGTACCGAGTCACGGTACACAACAAAAATGTGAAATGGCGCATTTTGATTGATCTCCACAGAATAATTAATTAGTTGAGCGAAGGTGGTTGGCAGATTTTAGTCATGCGATGGTGGTCATGAGACTATGGTCCAACAGTAGTGATACGGCATCACAAAATCATCTTGATCGGGCACGAATCTCAAGGCAAAACCTAGTTGGAAACTTCAAAAATTAATTTCGGGAGCATATGAACTCCGATTTCAGCGAGCTTACAGTCAAACTGAGCGTCTCGGAAATACAAACCCAACGACACCAAGATCAACCCAATCCGAGCACAAATGAGTCCGAATCAAAGGTTCGAAGCGCTGTTGGAAGGTTCAAACCGCAATTTGAGTTACCAAACGGTCTCCGATTTTGACGAGCTTATACTCGAATCGAACGGCTCGACGAGACGAATCCAACGAGCCCAAGATCATCAAATTCCGAAATCATTAAGGCCTTCAAATGTCCAACGAACGGTGCATGATCAAAAGATTCGATATCGGCCGTCCATTCAAACCACTCCCTGTTTGCCTTTGATCTCGCGCCTATTTACGGGCTATGCCACTCCAGAAAAACTATAAATAGAGCCCTCATTCTACACCAAAGGGC